>NW_026652296.1:45929206-45929518 GCF_009828535.3 Hylobates moloch | reverse complement strand
TAGATTTTATTAATTTCTTTCCTGCTCTCAAGACTTGGAAGATTTTATGTCAAGTTACAGTTTATCCAAAGACTATATAAATCATATATATGCTTTTGGTATATATCTATCATCTATTTCTCTATATATGCACATGTAAAACTTACATGCCTTGTCACTAAAAGAGAGAATTTAATTTTTTTATTTTCCTTTTTTAAATTAACATAAATTCACAAGGAGTTGCAAAAATATGAGAGGTTCTATGTATTCTTCAGCCGGTTTCCTTGACTGATTCATTTTGCATAACTAGATTACTTTACCAAAACTAGGAAA
>NW_026652296.1:45704253-45929106 GCF_009828535.3 Hylobates moloch | reverse complement strand
TAGATTTTATTAATTTCTTTCCTGCTCTCAAGACTTGGAAGATTTTAGGTCAAGTTATAGTTTATCCAAAGACTATATAAATCATATATATGCTTTTGGTATATATCTATCATCTATTTCTCTATATATGCACATGTAAAACTTACATGCCTTGTCACTAAAAGAGAGAATTTAATTTTTTTAATTTTCTATTTTGAAATAACTATAAATTCACAGGAAGTTGCAAAAATATGAGAGGTTCTATGTATTCTTCAGCCGGTTTCCTTGACTGATTCATTTTGCATAACTAGATTACTTTACCAAAACTAGGAAATTGACATTGGCAAAATGTGTTTACATAGTTCCATGTCCTTTGATCACATGGGTAGATTCCTGTAACCGCTACTACACAGACACAGAACCATTACATTACCACCAATACCTACCTCATGCTACCCATTCATAGTCAAACTCTCTTCCACCCACACCATCTCTAACACCTGACAAACACAAATCTATTTACCCTCTCTATAATTTGGCCATTTTGAGAATGTTATATATAAATGGAATCATAAAGCATGTGATTTTTTATTTTGGCTTTTCTCCACTCAGTATAATGACAGAGAGATCCATCCAAGATGTTCCACATTTTAGTAGTTTGTTTCTTTTATTGCAGAGTTGTAGTCCATAGTATGGGCATATCATAGTATCCTTAACCAGTCACCTATTGAAGGACAGTTTTGTTGTTTCCACTTTTTGACTATTACAAATAAAAGTTACTGTGAACATTTATGTGCAGGTTTTTGTGAAGATGTAAATTTTCATTTATCTGGGATAAATGCTTTATGAACCAGCAATCATGTGATTGCTGTGACATATGCAATGTATGGCTTTTGTAACAAGTTAGAAATAAGAGCTAACATAAAATAAATCACTAAATGAGAAAGAATACTATATTATACTATTCTTAAAATGTCAATTATGTCTATTTTTTCTGTTTGCTTGACTATATGTTATAAATACAACTAAAAGTTTATCTTAACTTTTAATTGTCTTATCTTTTGATTGCTGCTTCATATGATAAGTTCATGGTGCATTTTCTAAGAAACTGCCAAACAGTTTTCCAGCGTGCATGTACAGTTTTACACTCCCTTCAGCAATGCATAAAAGGTCTAGTTTCTCCACATCCTTGCCAGTGTTCTTCCCCCTACCTGTTCTAATAGGTATGTAGTAGTATCTCCTCAATAGTCTTAATTTGTGTTTCTCTAATAACTAGTGATGTTGCACAGTTTTTTTTTTTCTCATGTGTTTAATTTACCATCCAGATATCCTCTTCAGTGAGATATCTCTTTATGTCCTTTGCCCATTTTCTAGTTAGGTCATTTGTATTTTTACTGTTGAGTTTCAAGAGTTCTTTTTGGATACTAGATATCGGACCTTTGTCATATATATGGTTTGCAAATATTTTCTCTCAGTCTGTGTGTTTTCTCCCCATCTTTTAATAGAGTCTTTCACAGAGCAAAAATTTTTACATTTTGATAAAGTTTAATTTATAGATTTTTTTCTTTTACAGATCATGCTTTTGCTGTCATGTCTAAGAACTTTTCATAAGCTCTATACCCTGATACTTTCCTTCTATATTTTCTACTAAAAATTTCATAGTTTTATATTTTATACTTAAATCTACAATCTATTTGAGTTCACTTTTGTATAGGATGTGAAGTTGAGGTTCAGATGATTTATTTATTTACTTTATCTATGGATAGCCAACTGCTACAGCAACATTTGTTGAAAAGGTTATCCTTACTCTATTGAATTGCTTTTGTACTTCTGTCAAGAAATCGGTTGGCCATACATGTATGGATCCACTTTTGGGTTCACTATTCCGATGTATTGATCTTGTGTCAGCCCCTCTGCCAATACCACACAGTTTTGATTAATGTAGCTATATAATAAGATTTAAAATCAAGTAGAGTGATTCCTCCCACTTTATTCTTCTCTTTCATCATTGTCTATTCTAGTTCCTTTGTCAGAGAAATTTTGGAATAAGGTTTTCTGTAGCTACAAATAATCTTGCTAGAATTTTTATTGGAATTGTGTTCAACTTCTATGTCATTTAGAAGGAAATTGATATCCTTATTATGTTGATTCTTTTAATCTATGAGCACAGTATACTTCTTCTTTTTTTAGATATTCTTTGATTTTTTTTCATTGGTGTTTTATAGTTTTCAGCACAGAAATCCTGTATATATTTTATTAGGCTTATACTTAATGATGTCATTTTTGAGGTGATCATAAATGAGATTATATTTCAACTTTTGGAGTCCACATGTTCGTTTATAGCATGCAGAATAAAATTGATTTTTTTGCTACTCTTGTATCTTGTGACTGCTGAACTCACTCATCCTAGGAAAATTTTGGAGATTCCTTGGGATTTTCTGTACACCATCATCTCCTCTCAAATAAAGACAGTCTTATTTCTTCCTTTTTTCTTTTCTTTTTTGAGACGGAGTCTCGCTCTGTTGCCCAGGCTGGAGTGCAGTGGTGTGATCTCGGCTCACTACAACCTCCGCCTCCTGGGTTCAAGCGATTCTTATGCCTCAGCCTTCTGAGTAGCTGGGATTACAGGCACACACCACCACACCCAGCGCGTTTTTATATTTTTAGTAGAGACGGGGTTTCACCTAGAACTCCTGACCTCAGGTGATCCTCCCAGGCCGGCCTCCCAAAGTACTGGAATTACAGGCATGAACCACTGTGCCCAGCCTGTTTCTTCCTTTTTGATCTGTCTGCTTTTTACTGCACATGCCATGAGTGGTGAGAGCGGACATCCTTACCTTATTTCAGTCTTAGGGAAAACTATTCAGTCTTTCACCATTAAGCATGATGTTAGCTGTAGGTTTTTTTTATAGGTATACTGTATGAAGTTGAAGTTCTCCTCTATATTCAGTTTTTTGAGTTTTTAAAAAATATTATGAATAGATGTCGAATTTTGTCAAATTCTTTTCCTGCATCAATTCATACAATTTTTTTTTCTTTAGCCTATTAACATGGTGATTACACTGATTGGTAAATCAGTTCTATTAAAAAGAGCATTTTTAATAGTTATTCAATTCATTATTAGAAATTAGTCATTCTTACATAATAACCATTTAATCTGGTGATCAAATAAATTGTTGAATGTATAGGAAAAAATTTAAAAAGATATTTAAAGCTATGGAATCTGATATAGTGTTGATATGATTATTCATTATTAAAAATTAGTCATTCTTGCATAATAAACAACCATTTAATCTGGTGATCAAATAAATTGTTGAATATATAGGAAAAAAATTTTAAAAAGGTATTTAAAGCTAAGGAATCTGATATAGTGTTGATATGAGAGAAGAATGGAAAGGAAAGGAGAGAAGAGGAGAAGAGGGGAGAGGGGAGGGGAGGGGAGGAGCAGGAAAGGAAGGAAGGAAAGAAAGAAGGAAGAAAGGAAAGAAGGAAGGGAGAAAGGGAGGAAGGGAGGAAGCCCCTTAGGAATTCATGGTAGTACACAGTTAAGTTGATTTAGTTTCTATTCAGCTACGTGTCTCCCTGTTATTTCTTCGTTTGTTTGTTTTCTGCTACCACCTCCCACTTCCTTTTTCTTTGTAAAGCTGGGTCTTCCCTCCCTTGAGAATTCCCACAGAATTCAGATGCAGGAGACAAGTGACCATCTGCTTATTTAGTGGTGACACATAAAATCGTGTGATGTGCAGGCAGAACCACTCTGTTAAAAAATCTAGGAGTCTCCAATTCAGCAGTCTGCTAAATAGACAAGAGTGGAGTAAAAGCAAGCTGAACAATGAGGGTGAAATAATATAATCATGTAAACCCACGCATGGTGGAAAACAGACATTTAAAACCCATAAGAAAAAGTTTCGAAAGGCACCATGGCAATATATTGCTTTTATAGAAAGATGCTATGAGTTGGTGGCAGAAGTGACCAACTGGGAGGGCTTTCTCACTCCATCAGTTTTTACCAAATGGAAAAAATAAGACAGTGCCCATTGAGATTGATCAGGAAAGCCAGCTGCACTGTGCATCATTTGACCTGCACTATACAAACTCTTCTGCAGGCAAACGTTGCCTCCCTCCAGCACTGACCTGCCTGATATGCTCAGATTGTATTGCTGCAAGAGGTAGGGAAAGAAATATGGACCCACAGACTCATTTGGGAGCAACTAAAGCTCAAATTTAGTGTAATATAAATAAATACTATAGAAATGGAAGGCAAGATGAAGTATCATTATTATCCAGTATTTTTATAGCACTTTATATTTTGCAAACGGCTTCACAATCCCATATAATGAATCTGTGGGGGGCTAGTGGATCCATATGTTACAAGCTACAAGGAATAGCAGTTAGCACATCCATTCATTGTGTTTTGCTTACGTTTTTATTGTCTGATTTGTTTACATGAGCTATCCGCTCTTCCTTTCTTTATAGTGATTTTTGGAAACTTTGGGTAATTAATAAATAATTATAGTAGATACATTTAGATGTATTTGGTTTTAAATTTCCAGATGTGAGCCTGACTTTATGTGAATATATGACTGCATAGAATGCAAGCATGAGAACTGGGTTAAACTAAGAATATTTTTATTCTTCATAAAACAACCAACATGGACTTCATGGTTGTGCTTCTTAATCTTTAAAGATTTTCACCCTTTCTTACTCTTGCTGCATTCCTCCATCCCCCTTCCTACTTAGTTAAGCACTGGATGCACTGCAGCAGTGTATTTTAAAGGCCTTATGTGTATTGACCATCTGTCCAGTTTACTACAAAGTAGCTCCACTTCGAAGCTTCCTGCCCTGTTGTTCCTGTGAACTCACCTGTATTCGTCAGCACATGTGCTTTGGCTTTTTGTATAGACCCAGGTATGCCCCTCTGTCCTTCCCTCTGTAAATATTGTCTAGTTTATTAAGCACCTAGTGTTGGAGAAATGGTTCATGGTTCTATTACTCTGGTTCTTATTGATTATCTTTCCATAAACCAGATCAAAGTCTTAATCCTCACAGGAGTGGAATTCAAAACTTTATAGAGATTTATTTGATACCAAATTGATGGCTGATTTGTGAGTAATGTGAATGGTCTCTCAAATCTACCTTTTCATCAGAGCTTTACAAGCATGTATATAGGCACGTTATCTCCTCCTTTTCCAATGAGATAATAGATAGCTTAGAGCCAGCACATAGTAGGCCCTTAATCACTCTGTGCTCACCAATGAAGGGAGCCCCTCCTGGGATCCTTCTATGAAGTGGAGGTTGCGAAAGCATTACCCTCAAGGTTAAAACCTAGTGTAGACAATGTGACATATAATTGTGTGACCTCAAAAATATATTTGATCCAATTCTAGTAGCTGCAGAACAGGAAAAAAGAGAAGTCTAAAGTGAGTCATGAGAGAAAAGTTCAAAATCCCAAAGTTTAATTTGTTCACGGCTGTTTTACTGTCAAAGGCAGAAAGAAATTCAACAGTGCATTTGTTGGAAAGACTCACATTTTACTCTGATTAAGAATATGCTGAGACTTGCTTTTTAGGTCAACTTTATAATTGTACCACACATTAGTTTTTAAATAACTGGAAAAATGTTCTGTACTTTTAAATTATTCTTTTTTTGGGGGGGGGGGGGGGTCAGAAATTTAAGGCAGATGTTTTAAATTAAAGTTAGTGTTCTATAGTGAATATAGTTATATTTCTGAATATTGAAAGATCTGTGTAAAGATGGTGTAATAAGGAAAGAAAAAAAACTTGTTCGTTCAGTAAGCCACAAACTTGGAGCCTCTCTATCCAAACTTCAAATTCCTAAGCCTTTTTAATAAAAATATTGGAAGAGGCCAGGCACGGTGGCTCATGCCTGTAATCCCAGCCCTTTGGGAGGCCGAGGCAGGTGGATCACGAGGTCTGGAGATTGAGATCATCCTGGCTAACAGGATGAAACCATGTCGTAAAAATACAGAAGATTAGCCGGGCATGGTGGCACATGCCTGTAATCCCACGTACTTGGGAGGCTGAGGCAGGAGAATCGCTTGAACCCAAGAGGCAGAGGTTGCAGTGAGCTGAGATCACGCCACTGCACTCCAGCCTGGGTGACAGAGCGAGACTCTGTCTCAAAAAAAAAAAAAAAAAAAAAATTGGAAGAAAAATATTGTTTGTAATCAGAAATATCACTAATCTTATGCTAATTTTTAATTATATCAAAGGAGTTTTTAAATTTAATTTGATAAATTACATTTCTTTAAAAAAGAGAAAATTGGTTACATAATTAAGAATTTAACCTGGTTGCAGTTAAAGGAAGACAAAATGGTCTAAAATTATGTCTACTAAGAAAAACAGTTGAATATATTTCTCTTACCTTTAGCTTATTCTAAGACGAAGGAAAATAAGGAGAAGTAATTGAAAAGTCAGGTTCCACAGTGATTGTTCATTTCAAGTGGACAAAAACCTTTACTTGCTTTAAACTCAAGAGGGAACTACTCAAGTAATAGAGATATGGGAATGTAAGATGATGACTGACATGTAGCCAAAGGTGGAGGCGGAAGAGAACAGAGAGGGATTATTATTATTTTTTAAATTTCAGCCGTCTCTGGAACAGAGTATTCATCTTCCCACTCTTGAACATTTTCCAGCTTGGGCCAACTGTGTGTATCCAGTGAGGTCTTGTTTAAGACATTCAGAAGAAAATTAAGTTATGGAAGCTTCCAATCTCCTTTTTTTCAGTCATTTTCACCCCCACTAGTATCCTTCCAAAAGCCTCTGCCATGCTCTGGGCTTTCTGCTATTAATATCATCTACCAGAAAGTTAAGGTGACAGTTTTTTTTTGTGGGGAATTAACATTTTGATAGAGACATTTAAAAAATGTTCACATATTGTTAAAATAACATTGACACATCTGTTTAAAGAAAAAAAAATCAAAATCATCCATATTCTCAGTATCAAAATTCAACTGTTGTCCTTTCTTTCTGGCCCTTATTGTCATAGCGTTATCTGAGCAAAGAAGTAATTGTGAGGTCTATTTTTTTGTTTTTAATAGATAGAGTCTTACTCTGTTGCCCAGGCTGGGGAGTACGGTGGTGCAATCATAGCTCACTGCAGTCTCTAACTCTTAGTCTCAACGAATCCTCCTGCCTCAGCCTCCCAAGTAGCTGGGATTCAGGCACCCACCACCATGCCTGGCTATTTTTTTATTTTGTAGTTTCTGTACAGAAGGTGTCTTGCTATGTTGCCCAGGCTGGCATCAAACTCCTGGGCTCAAACAATCCTCCAGCCTCCGCCTCCCAATGTGCTGGCATGAGCCACCGTGCCCAGCCTGAGGTTTATTTTTGAATACAGCATTATTATGTAAATGCCTCCCACGTTGTCACATCCTTCATAACTTTCCTGTTTTGTCTTGACACACTAATCCATCCATTTAATGTCTATAATCTATTAACTGTTTCCTTGTTTGGAGACATTTAACAACTTGTTTAAA
This sequence comes from Hylobates moloch, assembly GCF_009828535.3. Classification (NCBI taxonomy): domain Eukaryota; kingdom Metazoa; phylum Chordata; class Mammalia; order Primates; family Hylobatidae; genus Hylobates; species Hylobates moloch. The sequence continues at coordinate 45,921,626 of NW_026652296.1, read as the reverse complement.
TTTTTTTTTAATTACTGATTTTTTTTTTTTTTTTTTTTTTGAGACGGAGTCTCACTGTATTGCCCAGGCTAGAGTGCAGTGGCATGATCTCGGCTCACTGCAACCTCCGCCTCTTTGATTCAAGTGATTCTCCTGCCACAGCCTCCTGAGTAGCTGGGACTACAGGCACGTGCCACCACGCCCGGCTAATTTTTGTCTCACCATCTTGACCAGGCTGGTCTCAAACTCCTGACCTCGTGATCTGCCCACTTTAGCCTCCCACGGTGCTGGGATTACAGGCATGAGCCACCGTGCCCGGCCCCCAAAATTACTGATTTTATCAGAAACAGTTTCTACTCATTTTTTTTTTCTTTTGAATTATTTAATTGTAATAAATTGTCTCGGGAGAATCAAAGCATGATGAATATTATTCATTTTTACCATTTTATTTTCTTCAGTGCTATCACTTTGCAGCACTACTAGGTGTTCACTAACATAAGTATCTTTAAATGAACAAACTTTCAAACACCTTCACAGCAAAGCCCAAAGAGCTGATGTACTCTTCAAAGATTTCTACCAAGAAAAAAGAAATTCAGGATCTTTTAAGTATAGAAGGGTTTAAAATTTTTTTTTCTAATTCTATCTTCTCCTATGAAAGCCCTGATTATAAAATTATAAAAGCAAAGTTTTTTTGTTTGCTTTTTTTTTAAACAATATATATTGTGGACCTGAGGAATTTGACATTCCCTTATGTCCACAAAGAAATTATATCATTTATTTGTTACTCTCATTCTTCTGCATTAAAAATACTACATGTATATGTTAGAAGCAATTTCAGTATTTTTTGTCATAATTGCAATGAGAAGATAAATACCTTTTTAAGCTATATTTTATATATTTTTTTTTCCATTTTAGAGGTCTCACAGTTTTTCTAAAATGTCCTATTACAAGTGAAGGCATCACTTTGGTCCTCATTTGTTTCCACAGCATTTTTTCAACCTAAGGTTTTCTTTCAGCCAGAGGACCATAAAACACATTTCTCAAAATATATTGTAGGGAACACTAGTATCTTGAGGTGAAATTGTCATATGGAAAAGAAAAAGATCCAATAAAACTATAAAATGCATTCATAACTCATTGGTTCTGAAAATGTGGTTGCTGGACCATCAGAATCCATATCCCTTGGGAACTTCTTAGGAATGCACACTCTCAGGCCCACCCCCACCTACTGAGTAAGAACACTGTGGAGGCAGAGCCAGCAATTGGTGTTCTTTAACACCCCTCCAGGTAGTTATGCTTTTTCTAAGTAATTTGTAATGTCATTATCTTAAAAAGGTTTCTGAGAAGTTCCTTGGAGAAGAGAAAAAACACATACTACAGCACGACAAAAACCTCTAAACCTTGTTTGCCCAAAAATTTGACCAAAGAATATCTATTTTCTCTTCTACCAATCACAAACTTTTTTTTCTTTTTTTTTTTTTTTCTGAGACAGGTCTCGCTCTGTTACCCAGGCTCGAGTGCAGTGGCACGGTCTTGGCTCAGTGCAACCTCCGCCTCCCAGGTTCACAAGATTATCGTGCCTCAGCCTCCAGAGTAGCTGGGATTACAGGAGCGCACCACCATGCCCCGGCTAGTTTTTGTATTTTTAGGAGAGACGGGGTTTCCCCATGTTGGCCAGGCTGGTCCCTAACTCCTGACCTCAAGTGATCCACCCTCCTTGTCCTCCCAAAATGCTGGGATTACAGGCATGAGCCACCACGCCCGGCCCAATCACAAACTTTTTTTAAATAGAGATACAGTCTTTGTGTCTAGGCTCAAACGGCAGTTGCTTGTTTCAACCTGAGTTGTTAATACATTTACGTGCGTTCATTAGTGTTTGATATATTTCTTGTAGCTAGACCATGGGAAGAACTGCTGTCCTTTTAGTAGCGGCATACGTCATTGCCTGATGAGTTGATTAATCTTTGTTATTCTGCAGTACCTGTTTGTCATGCATATCTTAGTATATGTGAATAGAATATATGTCTGGTATGAATTGTGCCATTATATTGGTTCCTGATAGGAGAGATTCTATTTTCATTTGCTTGGTATTTGAGATAACATATTTACTCACTAGAGATGAGTAAAAATTAAGTATTAATATTTAATAAATGAACAGATACTAAGTGAGAAAAAAAATAGAGCCTTTGGACTAAATATTTATTGTCTTACAAGAGCAAATAGCTATGTTGTAAAATGAGAATATACAAATAATAAAATGGAGAATTGAAAGTAATTATCTTTACCTGTGCTGTAAAGTTGCTAGTTGAATTTATTGCCTATTCTTTTTACCAGTTCAAAGGTTAGTGGGAAAATACCATTTTGACAGCAGACTTCTGACAGCTTAATAATAATGATCAAGCTTTGTGCATTTTATTTAAACATTTATAGTCAACATGCTCTATTAGTAGCTCTCTTTATATCTTTTGCAAAAATAAGATTTTAGGGAAAAATGTTATGTTTTATCTCAACAAAAAAGTCTAGTGTATGTTTTATATTTGCATCTCTTACCCTGTATGTTTAAATTACAAAGAAATTCCTTAGTTCAAATGAGCATGAAGTTGTTTGGCAAACTGAGATTACACAGTTACAAAACCCTTGGTAGATGGTATCTATAAATAGAAGCGTCTAACGTGGAAAGTGCTCTGAACAATATAAATGGGCCTTTTGCAAAAAGAAGTGGAGAGGAGGAAAGCCTACAGCATTGATTTAAAAGACTGTAATTAGAATTAGGTTCCGATAATTAGATCCCAGTAGACTGAGTTCTTTTTCCTCAAACAAACAAATCATAAATGAGTGTAGGATGTCATTTCTACAAGAATGAAAATAGAAATGGAATTTTAAATAAAGATTGTGAAGCAAAATGCGGCATTTTAATTCTTGCACCTGGAATCATTTCATAATGAAATGCAAATTAATTCTAAAAATCTCTGACCTCTGTTTTGCTGATTGCAGCCTAAAATCAGTCATCTGGTTTTTAGAAAAAGAGAAAACGCATGCCAAGATGAAACTATTTAGTATATACCTTGGAATTTTATAATGAACTTAGATGACTGACTCTGTGGCTAAATAAGTTTACATTTCCATTATTAAGAAAGATCGGAAACCAAGAATGGAATACTTGGTATAAATTGGGGATGAGCCACTGTGATTATCTGAAGTCATTCATTGGCTTAAAATTTTGTTCATCCTTCACTAGTGAGCTCTTATGGGATGTGTGCTTATTGTATACTCTTTAGTTCTAAATTTGCAAGAGAAGTAAAACTGGAATCTACTTTTTAGCTTTGAAAAATATAAGTCTGAGCTTCGTTAACTAGCATTTATAAAAAAGAAGACACACTCCAATTGACATTTTCACATTGATGTTTAATTTAAATAAGAACCAATATTTCTATGGTGGTGAGCTGATTGAGAGGTAAAGGACCTTTAAATCTCCTTCTGAAGCTTACTGCTCGATTATATTTTATTTTCTATATCATTTTATTGACCAATGTTGTCATCAGTTTACCTAACAGAAAAATAAAAATTGGAATGTCATTAAAAATATATACCACCAAAAAAATACAGTTGACGCAGTTGAAGAAGTAAATGGCAAATTCACAGATGTTCATAAAACAGCTATTGTATAAGACTGAGACTAGAATGAAAATTTCGAATCTAATGAAAATAAGATGTCTTCTTCTTTAGTTATACTCACATCCCTTTCTGAAAGGAATTTGAAGCTCTTTACAATAAGACCACCTAGATTTTTTTTTAACTATGAATAGAGATGGAAAATCAGAACACAGGCAAAAAAGAAAAAAAAGCATAAGGTAGGGTGGTAACCAAGAGACTCAATGTAATTTATTATAATTTTTATAGTTAGGCTCTGGGCTTCCTGGGGGCAAAAGAAAATGAAACCTGTATGTCCATATTGTCTTAAGTTTTAACTGTAAATACAGTGAGGTTTTTGTTAGACTTAATAGTGTGCATATAGACACACATTCAGTACATGTTTTCTGATGCCTTCCATCCACAGGCTACCTGATTCAATTGTCAATGCCTAAGTCATCTTTAAATATTGCTCAGTGCTTTTATAATATTCATAAGTCACTCAAAACAAAACAAAACAAACAAAACACTGGCACTTTTTCTTCATTTTATTTCACCGTTGAACTTGATAATGATGGAAACCTGAGCAGAATAAGATAGTTTGATGATTGGCTGGGCTCTTCATCACGGCTTGCCTTTCAGTATAAGACATTAAAATAGTGGTTTTCAAATCTCATAGCCCTCGTATCATCTTAGAGGTTTCAGAGACAATTTCCGAAGTAAGTGGGAAGCCAATTTACCCAGAACAATTTACTCATAACTGTTTTATCCAGAATAAGCTAACTTTTCTCTACTTTACAATGTTAGATTGTATTTTGATTTGCTTTGAAACAAAGTTCTGCTGAAAACAGTTTAATAATCACTTAAACTGGTGGTGAGTAAAGACCACCAACAGTGCTATAGTAAAAGGAACTGTTAGATGACCCTCGGGGGTGAGGTTTGTGAAACCTCTAACAAGGGAATCCTAACTATGGGTGGATAGTTTTTATAATGTTAGCAACCCTCTAAAATTGTAGGAAAATGCTACATATTTTACGTGCAGTTAATCTAGGGGGATAGCCAGGAGTTTTCTTCAGTTCTTGTATTATCATTAAATTTTAGAAATGGATAAATATTTTTTAAAAAGCACCTAGAATGAATTTATTGAATAGTTAATAAAAGAAATAAAACATTATAGGAAACATTGAAATCCCTTTTTTAAAACCCTCCCAGACATATTTCTATTGTTCTCTTCTCAAACCCAACTACTCTTTTTAATTTTGTATATATAATTCCTGTTTTTACTCTTTCACTACGTATGTACAGCCTGTCATTAAAATACATATTGTATTAATTGTTTATGAAAATTTTCATAAATATTTTACCACAAATGTCATTAACCATCTTGTTTCATCACATTTTATTTTATTTTTTGTGTGAATACATATAGTTTCTAGTTCATTTAATTGCCTGAGGCAGTTCTATATTATGAAGATGTCACATTTAATCAATTCATTTCATCTCTGTGGAAAAATACTAAAGTACCTTCCACTCATTCACTAGGTCAAGTAGCATGACAGGGAACATCTTTGCACACATTTTTAAGAGTTGAACTAGGCTGGAATGTAACTAAAAGTGTACTTGAGTCTCACAGAGTATGCGTATCTCCAAACTGTATTCATAAAAGCCAAGTTATTATCCAGAATAGCTGTATTTGTTTACATTCTCCTCAGCGTTGTATGAAGGTTCAGGGTTTTTGGCATCCGACGGTGGTACTGTATATTCAGACTTTAATTTGTACAGTTGAATGAGTATAAAATAGCATCTCGCTGCTGCTTTCGAGTGCATTTCCCTCATTTCTAGTAAGATATCTTCTCACTTAATGTCCATTGGGTTTCTTTCTGTGAACTGCCTTTGTGTTCATTGCTCGTTTTTTTCCCTAGTAGGTTAATGTCCTTTTTCTAGATGCCATGTAGGAGTTCCTTCCATATTTGGTATAATAATTATGTGTGTTGCCAAAATATATTTATTCCCAGTCTGGAGCTGCTCTTTTAACTTTGTCCATGGAGACAGATTTTAAAATTATGTTTTAAATTTTATTGTGGAAAAAAATATGCAGATCTTCTTCTTTTTTTTTTGTTTATTTTTGTAGATCTTCTTCTTTATGGTTTCTGCCATTCATGTCTTCACAAATCCCTCCCAGGCTGCATGCGATAATGCATGTCTGTAATCCCAGCACTTTGGGAGGTGAAGGTGGGAGAATTAATTGAGGCCAGGAGTCAGAGAACAGCCTGGGCAACAAAGCATGACCCCATCTCTACAAAAAAATAAAAAAATTAGCCATACGTGGTGATGCATGCCTATAGTCCCAATTGCTTGGGAGGATGAGGCAGGAGGATTGCTTGAGACCCAGAGATTGAGGCTGCAGTGAGCTGTGATCATGTGATCACACCACTGCACTCCAGCCTGGTCCACAGGAGAAGACCCTAAAAAAAAAATCCTTTTCTATCACAATTTTATAAAATTATCCTGTCAATCTTATCGATTATTTTAAAAAGATTAAAATGTTTCTATACCTACTTAGGCTATTAACCTCACCTGGCCAGAATTCTTTGATGGGCCATGTTTCTATAAATGTACGCTATTTCTGTGACCTCTTTTTGTTACATTGATTTAACTCTACTCCAGATTTAAACTTTCAGTGACTGTAGTTTTATTTATTTATTTTTTTATTATACTTTAGGTTTTAGGGTACATGTGCACAATGTGCAGGTTTGTTACATATGTATCCATGTGCCCTGTTGATTTCCTGCACCCATTAGCTCGTCATTTAGCATTAGGTATATCTCCTAATGCTGTCCCCCCCCCCCCACCCCCCACCCCACAACAGTACCCGGAATGTGATGTTCCCCTTCCTGTGTCCATGAGTTCTCATTGTTCAATTCCTACCTATGAGTGAGAACATGCGGTGTTTGGTTTTTTAGTTTTATAACCTTGATGTCTGGAAGGGCAAAACCCAATATATCTTATTTATTATCTTCAAAACCGATTTAAATATTCTTGAGATTTTCTCTTCTAGGTGAATTATAGAATTATTTGCCTTTTTTCTTTTTTCTTTTCCTTTTTAGAGACAGTGCGCTGTTCTCTCACCCAGGCTGAAAGGCAGTGGCACCATCATAGCTCACTGCATCCTGGAACTCCTGGGCTCCAGCAATCCGCCAGCCTCAGCCTCGCAAGTAGCTTGGACTGCAGGCATGTCACTGCACTTAGTTAGTATTTTCATTTTTAGTAGCAATGGGGTCTCGCTTTGTTGCCCAGGATGGTCTCAGACTCCTGGCTTCAAGTGATCCTCCTACCTTGGCCTCTCAAAGTGCTGGGATTACAGACATGAGCCACTGCACCTAGCTTTTTTTGGGCACTTTTCAAGAAGAAACTTTTTGGATTTTTATTGAAATGCCATTGAATTTATAGATTAATTTTATAATAATTGTTACTTTTTGAACTTGAGTCCTCCAGTCCACAAACATGGTATATTTGTGTGTATTTTGACATTTTTTGTAAATATTTGCAGTACTTTTCCTTGTAGCTTTTAACATTTTCATCTTTTACATGCATGTGTTGTAACTTCATTTTGCCATGTCTGAATTTTTTCATTTGTTTATCTTATTTTGGTGTTCATTCTTTTGTTTATTTGTTTATTGTTTGTTTTCCCTCTAATATGAGAATTCATGTCTTTTGTCAGCTCTGGAAAATGCACAGTCATTGGTGCCTTTATCTCATTCTCTATTCTCATTATTTTTGAAACTCGTGGAAGACTCTTGATACACATAAAATCTTGCAAAAGCTTCAGAGGGAAATATATGTATATATTTCTATATATATATGCACACATTTTATATATATATATACACATACACACATATAAGTGATTATATCATATATATGTATATATAATCACTTACATGATTATAATACAATCCCTTATATATAATCACATATATACACATATTATATATGTATATATACATATATAATTACACTTACATGCATATATAATCACTTATATGATTACATATATCACTTATATGTATATATAATCACTTATATGTGTGTATGTGTATATATAGTCTTACATGGTCCCCAAATTCTCTTTTCTATTTTTCAACTACACCAAGCCCACTTTCAACCACAATAATGCTATTTATATCTTTACATGTTTACCTTCCACGTAAGATTCATTTGAAGAAGAGAACACAGCTTTCCTTGGTGCCAGCTTTCCCTGAGTCTATGTATTTTTTTGTTATACGGTTATGTTCTAAGATTGTACAGACAGTTGACATAACTGATCTTTGGAAACTCTATTCTGAAAGAATAGAGTGCTACTATTCCGGAGCAAGAAAGAGATGTTTTCAATTTCGTTTCCTGAATCTTCCCACTCTCCCGTGTTACACAAACTTAAATGTACATACACATTGCATTTATAACTATCAGAGATACAAGTCAGAGAACTGGCCAGGATGTTCATTAATCATGTTTGCTGGTAATAATAAAGGGAAAATCCTTAAAAGCATGTTGTTTGCCTTGTGGGTGTTAGTCACATAAAATTCATGGCTTTGCCCTAAACTAGTGCGCAGTAAAGACCAGACAATTGCTTATCATGAGGATGGATTGCTTTGGCATTAGTGCTTTCTGACTTAAAAGAGGGGCTTATTTGTTCAGAAAATGGGCTGGCATTGGATTAGCTTTCATTATTTCCTGCCTCTACTTGTGTACTCTTGCATTTTGCAAAATATTGCCAGTCTTCTACTATTCAAGTAAATGTTTCAACTGTCTATATAAATCATTCCTCTTGATGCAACCAAATTATTTAACTCAGAAAGTCCATCCATCAGGTGCTTCACAATTTATCATTATTTTAAAGTCATTGGTCTACTCAGTAGCATAACACTTACTGACATAATAAAGTCATGTGGATTATAGATAAACTCGTGAGATACCTGGAACTTGGAACAATCATTCCTATATAGGGCCAAATAATCCACTATTGATTTGGAACAACAAGGTGAAGAAAATTAAGCCTCCCCAATTCCAGCTAGTACTTTAATTGAAAGAGCTCCAAGAAAGACTCAGGTGCTGTATTGTGTAGTAATTTGGTATGGCAGCTTCTAATTATGAAGCAAGAATAAGAACAACCTTGGGAGAAATCTCAGTATGCCAAGATTCACCCATTGCAGAAGCAGAATCTGAGCCAAATGGTTAATTTGTGAGGTTGTTAAAATGACTATTAAAGGCTTGGATCAAATACCTCTCAACTTCTTCTGAACTTTGAGTTATCTAGAAGTTGATCAGAGTTAGCTTTCTGGAGCTTTTCATTTGTTTATTTTGTTAAAAGAAAAAAAAAATCTGACTTGCATGCTTATTGCATGTTAAGTACTGTGCTGGACATTTTATACATTTTAGCTCATTTAATTAAATTATCATAACCCTATGAGGCTAGTTTTAGGCCCTTTTTACAGATAATTGTGTTTCAGAGAGGTGAGCAAATTTCTCAAGGTTATCCAGCTAATCACTATTCAAACCCAGGTCTGTCTTTTTCCAACGCCTGTTTACTTCTGTCTACGGCAACAGTAATGATGAATGAATGCATCAACATATGTTCATCTCAAGGCTATCTCAGTGCTCCTTAAGCATTATCTAGTTTAACTGGGAACTGTTTTGAGGCCATATGGTCCATGTTTACCAAGTGATTCAGGCATATCTAGCCATCCTTGAGAACTTGTCGGAGTGGGTTAAAAGACAGGCAATATTGTTAATAGTTGTTAGTAATACTTGCTTCAGTATTCTCCACTTTGTATTTGTGGCAATTTTGGATTGGTAGGTAATGAATAGAAGATAGAATTACAGAATATTAGATAATTTTATAACTCTTTGGATGCTTAAGAGCCTAGAAAAGTATATAAATATCAGCAGTGCAAGGAGACTCTGTTGCCCAGGCTGGAGTGCAGTGGCACAATCTTGGCTCACTGCAAGCTCCGCCTCCTGGGTTCATGTCATTCTCCTACCTCAGCCTCCTGAGTAGCTGGGACTACAGGCGCCCACCACCATGCCTGGCTAATTTTTTGTATTTTTAGTAGAGATGGGATTTCACCGTGTTAGCCAGGATGGTCTCGATCTCCTGACCTTGTGATCCGCCCGCTTTGGCCTCCCAAAGTGCAGGGATTACAGGCATGAGCCACTGCATCAGGCCTCTATTCTTATTTTTAATTTTCACTTCTTGAAGTGTATTACATTTGAACAATGTAAAATTCATTTCTATTAGAAAACAGATTTCTAGAGTCTCTTGCTACTCACTGGTCTCCACAGGGGAAAAAAAAGGAAGACTGTGATCAAAAGAAAAAGAGGAAAGAGAAGGAATAAAAAGGACAAGAAAAAAAGATTATTTTGCTGCATTTTTAGCTATTTATCCTCAGATAAAATTGAGAACTGAAATCTGAAAACCGTTAAACTCATGACTTACTTTTATTGTGGAGGAATTAGTGTTTCCTTTTATTATGGAGGAATTAGTATTTCTCATTTATCTTTCAGCTCTCAAGTACTCCCTGTGTGAATTCAAACATTTATTCCATTTAAAAAATTCACAAGAAATGCCCAAAGTCTAACATGTTTCCAGATTGGGAATATTTTCACTAATACAGTACTTTGTCCTCCTGGGTAAAGAAAGAAGCTCTCTGATTACTGGTCTGAAACTTAGAGAATAAGACAATACTTTTCACGTAATTGATTCATATACATGAGAATGAATGTCTTTGCAAAGCAGTTATTTCTATGCCTGACCTACAGAGAAGTCTGTAGTGAGCCATGCATGTGGTATCATTAGTCACTGATGATGACAACGAGAACAGGAAGATTGGAGTGGCAGGATAATCATTCTCAGCAAACTAATACAGGAACAGAAAACCAAACACTGCATGTTCTCACTTATAAGTGGGAGTTGAACAATGAGAACACATGGACACAGGGAGGGGAACATCACACACTGGGGCCTGTCGGGTGGTGGGGACCTGGGGGAGGGATAGCATTAGGAGAAATACCTAATTAGATGACGGGTTGATGGGTGCGGCAAACCACCATGGCAGGTGTATACCTACCTATGTAACAAACCTGCACGTTCTGCATATGTATCCCAGAACTTAAAAATATAAGAAAAAAAAAAAAAAGAGAGAGAGGAACCCATAAAAGTCCTAGAAAAAAGCATGGGGCCAGGGGGATTCGTTTTCAACCTTGGTGTGAGAAAGGCTTTCTAACTATAACTCAAAATCCAGAAGCAATAAAATTGAAAAAAAAAAAAAAAGGAAAGAAAGAAGGAAAGATGTGTGGTAGAGAGACCCAGTAGAGGGCAGCATCAGTAATCCAGGCATGAGGAGAGGATACTGTGCTGGAATGATAGGGGAAGAGAAAGGTAGGGGCACATGCTAGAGAAACTTTAAAGGAAAAATTGAGATGTATGAGTGATTGAATGTATTGGAGTTAAGATACTGACAATTATAATAATGTACTTTGCATTTATATGTTATGTTATGCATTTATTTGTGCTCCAATAAAGTCTATCATATCATTGATCAAAATTACTATATAGTCTTCCTTTGTTTTGAGAGGATAATTTATTTCAGGAAGAAGAAATAAACTGCACAAGGAAAGTTCTTCTAAGTCAATAGCTTATTTACCACCAAGATTAATGACACACAATCACTTCAACAGTTAAAAAGTGATTTTTATGTATGTGAAACTTTAGTGCAAATCAAACTCAAACAGAATAGTAAAAACATAAGAATTTTTTTTAACCTTAAATGATGCATGAGATCATCTGGAGTATAAACTGGAAGACTACCAGTTCTCATAGAAGAGAATTCAGTGCAACGCATGCCAGATTTCATAAAACTGCAAAGATGACTGCATGGTGACTCTCGTTTCATGGTGCTTAGCTGCCACTGAGGCATGTGAATTCTAAATTGGTGTTCATACACGTGAAGAAATGCCTGGAAGTCAAAGGAAAGCATTAAAGGAAACCCCTTATACATGTTGAATTCTCATAATCTGATTGGTTGTATCAAGAGGTGTGACTATATATAAATGTATTACAAATAGTTATTGTAACACATTGTTACAATAGTTATTGGTATTCGGTATATCAAGAGGTATGACTATATATGAATGTGTTACAAATAAGCTATAGTTGCTATAATGTTTATAAATTACACAACACTTAAGGGTTAGGAAGTGGATAGCATCTTCTCATTAGGTGGATAGCATCTTTATATATCTCTGACTTTTCCACTGGGCTTCAAATGCATATTAAAGGACATTCTATAAAATTACCAGTATTCCATCATTTTTGATCTACAAAAATGTCAGTTTCACATAGCTTGACCTAATATTTGCCACTCTCAACTTGTCATTTCCACCTGGCATAGTCTTGGCATTATGTAGGCATATGAAAATCCAGGGGTTTGTTTTTTTTTTTCTACTGAAACCTGTTCCAACCACAGGTGGTCCACAGCTGTCCACATTTCAGCAAATGGTATGATACCATCATTCACTGGATGGCTCGCGTTTCAAACCTGGGCATAACTCTCGTTTCTTTTCTCCTCAAACTCACATTCAATTCATTTGCAATTGCTTTCATCTTCGCCTGGAAGATATATGTCTAATTTGTCCACTCCTCTCTGTCTCCACCATTAGCATCCTAGTTTATCATTATTTTTTATTGAATTTATGTAAGAGAGTCCTAGCTAGTCACTTAGCTTTCCACTCTTGCCTTCCTCTAACTCAATCTCTAAACAAGCACATGAAGAATATTTAATAATGTAAATTAGATTATGTCACTCCCATGCTTTAAACACTCCAAGGGCATCCCATGACACATAGAATAAAGTCCAAACTACATATAATAGTTGCAAGGCTCTGCGTATTGTGAACCTGTCTAACTTTCTGATTTCTTCTCCTACTCCAGGATTCACCATACTCAAAGTACACTGGAAAACAGATCTCGGGTCCTCTTGGGTCCTCTGTTGTTCCCTTTTCCTGAAAACTCCTCTTTATCTTTACATAATTGGCTCCTTCCTGTAAATCAGGTCTCAGCTTGAGCGATATATCTTTAGAGAGATCTTCTCTGACAACATATTCTAAATAGCCACCCCCATCTGTCATTCTTTATCATACCATCATTTAAAAAAACCCTCAGCACAGCACTTATCACAATCTGAGTGATAGATGTCTTATTCATCTATTTTTGTAGCAGGATGTTAGAATGAAAGTTTTAGTTGGGAAATATTATTTTACAAAGTGAACAAGAGGAAAGAAGCTTTCAAAGTAGGACTAGGGAGTCATGTGGTTGACTGTAAAAGTTCCTCATCCACAAAGAGGAAATAAAAGAATCAGAAAAATGAGGATTAGGAGATAACTTAGGGAAAGTTTTTTTTCAGGTAGCCATTGGAGTTCCATTATTTAACAAATTGAATGATATAAACTTATAATTAATGTTATATTAAAACAAAGATGATAAATATGCAAAACTAATCACTTCTTAATTATGTTGTTATGTTTTGTTATTATCTATGCTCTTGAGGTAACCTAAGTCAATTGCTAGGAATGCTACATACGTGGTGATGTATTACTTGCTGCACATCTTCCCAACTCTGTTTTCGGTAACATTACATTGTGCATGAAATTAGCCATGATGGAACTGTTTACACCCAGAAATTAGCAAACAATATAGATTAAGGTTTGATTTATTGTTTGTTAATAATTTCAACTTAAAAAAGTAATTGAGAAAATATTAATAATGCAGACTAAACTTAGTGTTGTGTCAGTAGCTATAACCTTGTGAATAGCACAAAAATCAAAGAAATATTCTAGTATTTTAAAATTAGCTAATATAATAAAAACTCAGTCACATCATTGAGAACAAGTAAATTTTTGATATACTTTTTCACTCTTTCACTTTCATATTACTCATTACTGTAAATGAAAATACAGACCAATACCCATGTTGGAATTATACACGTTTATCAGTTTCAACTATAGACTGACTACAGGTACAAAAGGTTGACAAGCATAAATCTACTTCTATAAGAATTAATTAACTATGTGGAATTTGCAATAAAGAGTGTTATATATTTTATTATTGACTTTGAGTTGTGTGCTATACCTCTTTTTATTAGCAGAATTTATAATTAACTTCATACATGTGTATATCCATTATTTTTAGAGAGCTCAGCAGTGTGATAGACCCACTGTCTAGCCAAGAGGAGGCAGGTTACTTCTTTTTTCACCTTAAATCAAGAAAGGGACACTTTCCTAAGGCTACCGAGAGAGCACAGACCACAACTGGGGGAGGGGATACTGTGAATTGGTGTCTTACTTCACTTTAAAAATCTAGGCCAGGCACTGTGGCTCATGCTTGTAATCCCAGCGCTTTGGGAGGCCGAGGTGGGTGGATCACTTGAGTTCCATCTCTACAAAAAAAAAAAAAAAAAAAAAAATACAAAAATTAGCTGAGTGTGATGACAAGCATCTGTAGTACCATCTACTCGGGAGGCTGAGGTGGGAGGATTGACTGAGCCAGGAATGTTGAGGCTGCAGTGAGCCATGATTGCGCCACTGAACTCCAGCCTGGGTGACAGAAGGAGACCCTGTCTCAAAAAAACTAAAAACAAAAAATCTGAAAGGTGACAGATAGCCTTGTCTGGCTGTTCTAAGGAGAAAGGCTTTAGTGACTTACCAGCGTGGGAAGTGGTGTTGGGGCAAAGTTTGTGTTAGTGTTTCCTGTGGACCAGAGATGAGCCTCACGTGAGACAGATTAGGCACAGGGTGAATTTAGATCCTCTAAAAGGAGGCTGCCCAGATGAGTAAAATGGATGCGTATAAAGGAGCTACAAATGACTCCCGGATTTCTAGAGCCAAAGAAGGTGACATCAGTATACTAAAGGGAATTCCAGGTGACAGATCCCTAGCTGGGAAAGGGGAATCTCTGAAGAAGCTTTAATATGCTAAAAAGAGAAGGGGGCAGCTTTGAACCGCTGAAAGAGGAACGTGTACTGCCAGCTTGTGACAGTACTACTAGTCACAATATGACTTTGCTGCTCCATTTCCTCGTGTCTGTTAGCAGATTCACAAGTTGAGGAGCAGGAGGAGAAATATAAATTGAGAAAAAAATGATTAAAAACAGGACTTCTCGCCACTCCCTCATTCCCTAGCAGCAGCTGTCTACCTACAACAGGCCTGGCAATGAAAGGCTCCTCAACTTTTCATAACGTTCACATTTTGACCATTAAATAAAACTGGATATCCCAGGAGCAGAGGAAGACCCAGCTCCCGTCCAATAAACTGAAGGAGATATTACGAGACAAAAATAGGATTGCCTTATGATTAAACTCTACAAATCATGCTTCTTTAATGACAGAATTATATTTATTTTCCCCTTAAAATTGAAAAATTTATGAGAGCAGGGCTTCAGCACGTAGGAGACACCCAGTAAATATTTGTTGTATGAATAAATGTAGAAAGGAATGAATGATTGCTCGCTGGTTCTTCCTTTGGCACTTGATGAAGCAGACTCAGAGAAGCTGTATATATAAATTGCTTTTAATATAAATATTCTTTTGGTAGGAAAAGGAGAAAGAATGAGAAAATTCAATTCTGAATGATTAGGAGAAAGACAGAAATGGGTGGATCTGAAGAAAGAACCACTTTCATGTGGGAAACCAATTCATATGATTTCTCATCAGTGACATGGAGGAATAATTGTCAGACACTTACACATCCATGAAATGTGTCGTCAGTAATTAGGACAGGCCCTAGATGCTAAAGGAGGGAGACAGAAATTTGGCCAAGAAATGAAGGGATTGAAAATTTTCCTGAGACTGAGGGAAAAGAAGAAAGGAGAAACATAAATTCAGGTATATACCGCAAATATGTAAGAGCAAAGAAGACTTCAGGTGAACTCTAGATTTTTATTTTCATGCGCTCCTCTCCTTCAAATTCAGAAGAAAAGGACAAAGCTAAAGCAATATGAAATCCTTCGTCTAAAATGACGAATCTGAAAATTCCAGAAGGTAGGAGCTTAGTTTCAATGAGATGAAGAAAAAGCTTCTCATTCATGAAATAAATTTTAATAAGCTGAAATTTGAACACCAGGTGTATGAAAAGAACTAGAATTTAACCATATGTGTTCAGAAATATTTAGCCCAGCTATTTTCCAGAAAAATCCCCAAACATGTTTAAGGATATAATTGGTAAGTAAGAAATTTGTAATCCCTATCAGAGTTTGCCAGAGTTGGCTAAGATGCATTGAGTACTTTCAGTAAACCAGATGCTGCATTTTCAATCCTTACAGCACTGAGAAGAAGATACTGTTCTAGTTGAAGTTGCATGACTCAAGTGGGTCAAAGCTTGCCCAAGTTCCCTGAGTTAAGAAGTAGAATTTCAAACACAGGTTGAACTAACCTTAGAGTAGGGTTTTCATAACAACATTCGCTTCCCAGTAGGAGTTTTAATTTTAACATGATGTTCCTTTTGGATTTAATATTATTAAGGGACATAGTGGATGAGGCTGACCATAATTTGCTGGCTTTCCTATAAGCATCAAACAATTGCATTTCTTTCTCCCTCTCATTTTTAGTCCTTTGTATGCAGCCTTGCAGCGTTGATCTCCAGGAAAGCTGTAAGCTTGTGTTTTCTGGTGGACTTCCCAGAAACAAAATATGATGTGTGTTCCCTTTTGAAAACAATTGATAAGTTTCATGTTGACAGAAACATTTCATTTTCCAAGTCATTTATCTATTTGTCATAAGGGGAGTTGTAATACTATATTGGCTTCCATAATCCAAATCCATTCCCTTTAGTGTATTTTTTAAATTAATACTTCTCTACTTAAATTCTGATCTAAAAAAAGTGGCCATTAATTAACTCAGGGAGCAATTCAGCTATTTTTTTTCTCTAGGAAATGGGAAATCTGGTAAATGGTTTGTACTTCTACTTTGTCAAAAACATTTACTTTTCCAAACTGTATGGGAACTTTAATAACACTCCATAAATTTCATGCTTTTAGTCACACTTGGAATGGAGGCTTTGGGAACTCTAAGACCTTCTTAATGACATGTTGGCTTGGCCTCAGCACTGTGGCTTCAACTTGGTTCTTAATGGACATTAACCCATAGTGCATAGCCTTCAGGTAACACAGTTGGTGATTTGTATTTTTTTTCTGGAAAGGTCCAAGACAGATCCAATATTATTTCCTTTTATTTTAAGAAGTTCTCCCTTTTTGAGACAGGGTCTCACTCTGTCACCCAAGCTTGAGTGCCGGGGTGCAGCCTTGGCTCACTGCAACCTCCCCCACTCCCCGGGTTCAAGGGATCCTCCCACCTCAGCCTCCTGAGTAGCTGGGACCACAGGTGTGCACCACCATCCCTGGCTAATTATTTTTGTATTTTTAGTAGAGTCGGGGTCTCACCATGTTGCCCAGGCTGAATTAAAAATATTTCTAATGAACTACACGAAACCTCGTAAGTTTGAAGGCTTCTTGAGGACAAAGGTTGTATCATGCAAACCTTTACATATCCTGAGGCACTAATTCTTTGCCCATTCACGTAACCAATAAACATTTATTGAGCTCCTACTATATGCCAGATGCTATATTAACGGCTGAGACAGGGCACATACTTATGAAAATAGTATATTTATATATACTATCTTCCAAATAATAACCAGTACATTTTTACAATTGAAATATAAAATAAAATTATTTTGGCTTGTATGTGTGTCTTTCCTTGAAAAGATTTGCTAACAGTAAAATAAACTTTATAGAACTATCATTCACTCTTAGTTGCATCTTGGCAAATAGTCAAGGGCCTTTCCAAAACTTTGCCTGTAGGCACTTTGGATTTTAATTAGACACAATAAACCCCCTCCTTAATCTGGCTCTGTTTCTTGACAAGTCATCATGAAGGTGTGATAATATCACACAGGAAATTATCAAACTGCTAAATCCAAGTACAGAGGAGACAAAATGTTGATGCAACAGCTACAGAGACTGTTCTGAAGGTTGTGTAATCAGTGGTGTCTTGAGAGTCATATCTGAGGTAGAGTCTTTCCAGATGCACACAGTGGATGGGGAAGTGGTATCTGAAGTGGAGAAGGAGGGAAGAGAACATGGTATCTACACATGGCAGATTCAAGTTCATGCAAGCACCCTGAAGACAGAGAATTTGTCTTGAATAATTTTAAATTTAGCAAGATGGAACTTTAACCTCATAAAGAATGGAACTCAGTAAGTTTTGGAACAAAATGACTATTTTTGGACTCAAATCATAGAAAGCATTCTCCTGCAAATATATCCATTTGTCTTTAGCAGGAAATAAACGAATTTATTTCAAAATGGTGTCCCAGAGAAGGCCTGAGGCACAATCATGTTTAAACTGTATGAATACTGAGTGACATGATTGCATCCAGTGTGGTCTGGATTATTTGAGCAAACCATGGGGACATACTTATCTGTTTATTTCCCTACATCTGTTTATTTCCCTACGTGTTCTTGACGTTCGTGTCGAAGGATTACCCTGAGCCCTGTCTCAGTGTCCTCTTGAGAATGGATAGACACACTGACATAAATTACTAACTTCTCCCTAGATGGGTCCATTAATTTTCTGTGAATTATTATGGCTTTATTAGTTTCCCATCAGTTATTCTTGATCTCTTTCCATTAAAGAGAAATCCACTCTTACATAAATTTATGTCTTGCACTAAAGGTAAATTTAGCCAACTTCATTCTGAATCTATTTAATCCTAAAATTATTTATTTAAGTAAACTTTGACGTATCCTCAGGAGCCTCTTTTCCTGAAAAGACCAAAGAGAAGCTTTCCTTAATTAGGCATAAAATAACAGTTCTAAGACTTGTTTTATAAATGATGGTCTGTTCTATAAGGTTACTGGGTCACGAGAGCCAAAATCTTTGGTGGTTTTTGAAAACTGATACTTGAGGGTCTGAAAAGCTGCTCGGTTTCAGTCTCACACTGACAATGATTAAGATGTTGAGATTCCAGAAGTGAAGACCTTACACAAGGAGATGACAGCTGTCAGTGTATAATCAGAAAAGCAGCCATGAAGTGATAATTCATCTGTTTTTCTTCTGTGATGTCCTAGTAGAGGTGATTTTAAGTAAAATAGATTACATGTCATGGCTATTAGCAAAGGCAATAGACTTCACCACCTTTGCCCTGAGCTATATTATATCTGCAAGATCTTCAACAATAGTTCAACTTACACCAGTAATATATTAGCTCGTTTTCTTCTATATTCATACGTTCTACTCCATGTGGCTTTCTGACTTTTAAAGTTGGGAGGGAGTTTAAAAATAATTTTATATAACTCCTTCACTTTAAAGATAAAGAAAGTGAGACCCAGAGAAAGTAAGTTACCTTCCAAGGTCAAAGCACTTCTAGCAGTAAAACTTTAAGAGACCATTTGGGAAATTTCATTATGATTTCAATGGAAGTCACTAAAAGTACTATTGAGATAGTCAAGACCCTGGAGTCAGTGAGCGATGTTGAATTGCTGGGTCCAGGGCTGATGAAAATTCCACTGAAACTGTAATAGCTTAGCCAATAATTACATTATAATATCAGACCCCTTGCAATTTTTGTGTCTTGATCATTGAAATTGTAAGAATGTTAGTAACAGAATATGTTCCTTCCAGGGGTGGGCCTAACACCCTATTCATTTTTTTCCCCTGGTACAATAAAAGTGGTGCCACAGGCATATTGACCAAATCATTAGAAAATCAATTACTATTGAATTAGAGCTGAACAAAACAGTTTGAAAAGTGTTTAATTTATCCCTTGTAATATCTGTTCTTTTAAAGTTCCTGTAATCTGTGATCCCTGGCTGACTCCTCTGTGATCCCTGACAGAAAAGCTCATTTTCAAATCCTTTTTTCCCCCTTTCCCCCTGCTATCCTTCCAAATGAGAAAATCATTAAAGGAAAAGAAAAACGTATTCAGCACAGTGAGATAAGAGCAAATCAGCTCGACTATTATGAGAGAAACGCCTGTTTCCCTAACTAATCAAAATTCACAGTAAGTGTGAGGAAAACAAAGGCAAACTGGCAGAAATAATACAATTAGACTTAGGAAAGACTTAGAATGCAGGCATATCTCATAAAAAGGTTATTTAGAAATAAATCTGATGGCTCTGAGGTGAGAAGTTAGTGCTAGCATAGAGCAGAACCTAAAGTCACTTGATTTTCTGCTATTTCTGAAAAGGTCACCTAAGTTTAATCATATATTCTACTTTCTTCCCCTTGCCTTCCATTTCTCCCTTCCTTCCCTCTCCGCTTCTGTTCCTCTCCCTTTCTTCCCTCTCTTCCTACCTCTCTGCAGTCTGCACTCTTTGCTTCCATTCTCCATTCTTTCTCCTTTTATTCCTCTTTCCTTTCTTCCTTCTCTTCCTCTTTCACCATCTCTCTTTCTCCCCTTCTCCATTCCTTTCCCCACTTCCCCCTATTCATTTCTCCCTCTCCTTTCTCTCTCAATTACATCTTTCTTCTCTTTTTTTTTCTCCCCACTTCCTTCCATAAAGGAAGCCCTTCTTTTGTTCCACCCTCTACACCAGGTCCTGGAGTTACAAAAACACAGCAGCCAGACACCCCACACTCAGACCTTACAGGCAGGGGCAACTGACAAGTTTTCAGTACTAAAATCATGTGTTAAGTACTAAAACTCAGGGATTTTTTTTTTTTTTTTTTGAGACAGATCTCACTCTGTCATCCAGGTTGGAGTGAGTGGGGTGATCAAAGCTCACTGCAGCCTTGAACTCCAGCCTCAAATTCCTGGGATCCTCTAGCCTGAGCATCCTGAGTAACTGGGACTACAGGTGCATGCCACCATGTCCAGTAACTTTATTCATTTATTTGTTTATTTATTTATTTATTTAGTAGAGACAGGGTCTCCCTATGTTTCCTAGGCTGGTCTTGAACTCCTGGGCTCAAGCCATCTTCCTGGCATGGCCTCCCAAAGCACAGGGATGTTTTAAACTGTTAGTGGAGGGGAGGTTTCGCTAAACTACCCCAGCCTAGGGCGATCTGAAAGGACTTCTTGGAAGAAATAATACCTGAGTTGTGTCTTAAGAAAGAGTAAGAGTAAGCCAATGAACATGGGAGTCAGGATGGAAAAGGGGAAGGGGAGGCTAAAAAGGGAGAGTGGAGGTTCCTGCCATGGTAAACAGTGTGTGCAAATGAGGCATGGAAGAAGGGAGGGAGGGAGAGAGGGAAAGAAAGTAATACAGAGAGAAAAACACCAAGATTCAAAGACACCAAGGTGTTTTGGTCTGGAACGTGGATTTCAGGTCCTTATGCTGATCTGTCTCCCTTAAATACAATGAGTGCCTTAGAAAGGAAACCATATTATTTATTACTCCCTTAATAGAAAGTGCCTCTCACAGTAGTGGATATGTTTGACATATTATATATCAAATGCCCGGTCAAATTTGAATTTCAGATAAACATCACATTATTTTTAAGTATGTCTCATGCAATATTTCATGTATATTTGTACTGAAAACATGATCTATTATTTATCTGAAATTCCAGTATAATTGCATGTCCTGTACAGTTATTTGCTAGATCAGCAACCCTAATTACCAAGCACCAGATAGTTAATAAAGGTTTAGCGAATGAATCACTAAGTCAGTCTAAGATGTATATAGGAAAGTGTTAGGAGATTCTGGTAGGCAGCTAGTCAAGTTAAAGTCAAATATTTAGGAGTCATTGCTGGTTATTAAAACCATAGGCCAGCATCACCCAAGAATGTTGTGTAAAGTGAGAGAGAATTAAGGATGAGTCCCTGAGGAACAAAAAGATTCAAAGAGAAAGCTGAGGAAAACTGGTATCCAAGGAAGAAATCCATTCATTAGGCATAGACCTTGGAGAAAGTGAGGACGTGAAGACCAAGAGGAGTGCATTTCAGAAAGGAGGAAGTGGCCAACAGGGTCAAAGAATTTAGGAAAGTCAGGAGCATGAAAAATGTCCATTGATCTTAGCCACGAAAGTATCACTGGTGGTTTCATCAAGTAGGGGAGGTGTGGATACTAGCCAGATTTGGGTGAGTTAAAAAGTTAAGGATGAGCCAAGCTGAGGGAATAGAGACATGGTACCCGCACCCTGTTGCCTCTTTCAAGAACCTAGGGTTGCCAGATTTAGCAAATAAGAGGGTACCCAGTTAAATTTGAATTTCAGATAAACAGTGAGTCAAAGTATAGCTGTTACCGAAGAAGAGAGGGAGGGGCAATGCCCATGGGGGCATCATTTAAAGATGAGAAGATCCAGGATGATCCTATGTGTGAAGAAGGAGAAGGAAGAGTGAAGAAGGAAGAAAGAGGAAGAAAGGAAGCAGAAGAAAGAGTGAAGTTGAAGGTCTAGGAGAAATTACAGAAAGAAGAATTTAACTCTAGGGTCACAGTCTCTCCTCTGAAACCGTTGAAGCCTGATGCCAGAATTTTCCTTGGAAAAGTAATATGGTTTATATTTTCTATTAGCACTCCCCTGGGGGTTCTGTAGAAACCCCATAATCAAATATGTTAATATTTTTAATAGAAAAGTGTGAATATTTTTACTAATTAAGATAAAGGCTGTAAAATAGCCTCGTTTCAGTTTAGATTTTGCTTTGCTGCCAATGAATTATATTAAAAGACAAACAATTTTGGTTTTCAGAGCTTTTTAAATTTTGTAATTGATGATAAGGTATTAAGAATGTGCTCAGTTCTCTTCTTAGCCCCAAGGCAAGATGAAGCAACACCATTAATTATCTCTTAAATATATATCAGTCAATAATATAACTGTTCCTTCCCAGTCTACTGTAGGGAGTTCAGTGTTGGCTTAAATGTTCCTGGTACTAATTTGTTTTGCAAAATCAGGATAAATAATGGAAAAACAATATTTAAAACACAAAGTAAAGAGACCAGGGAACCTTGAGGTTCTGTGTGGGAAATGGAACAGAGACTGATGGGAAGATAAAATACTGGTTCTCATGGTAAAGGGGAAAAGAGAGAGAGACAAGCACTGGTTGGGTTCAAGAGAAGTTTCTGAGGATCAGGCCAAAAGTGTTCCAGCCCCAGCCCACAAATTCCTTCAGGGTCTTAAGTCAGATATACAAGTTGTCTCTGGAAGAGAATGATGAAGGAGCTCACCGACGGTCCCTGTCACTCATCCTAGGAGGGATGACTATGCCGGCAGAGTCCCCTCCTCCTGATCCTTCTGCCATTAAGGTCTCAGGTCAATGTCAGCTTATCAATGGGATGTTCTCCAAACCCCCTATGAAATACAGTGCCCTCTGTCCACCCATCCAAGTTCATCCCACATTACATTGACCAGTTTCATTTTTTTTTTCTTGGGCAATTATTACTATCTAAATAATGTTGCATATTTATTTCCTTGATTCATTTTTCTCTCACCACTAGAATCTACATCTCTTGAGAACTGACACTTTGTAGCCCTCAGAATCTAGAACAGTGCTTGGCACACAGTAGGTGCTCAGTAACCATTTAATTAAACATAGACACAGAGTGGAAGCAGACCACACCAACGCTCCATGAATTAAATGGATATCTATGGCCTGCTCTTGATTCCTATCCATTACAGAAAGTTAAGAATTTAGCTTCCATTTTGGGGGGAAAATAAAAGTTCCAACTTTTACTAAGCATTAAAAAAAATCTGTAGGAATACAACTCATTTATAAATTTCAAAATGTTTACATTTTAAATACAACCAGAAAAGAACTATTTGAATAAGCAGGCATTTAGAAATGTAACTACTTCTAATTTGATTGGTCACATAAATTCAGTTTTGTTTGCAAAGCAGATTTATTTAAGTCAGAGAACTGAACAAATGGAAGCTCAGCAGTGAGAGCTCTCTATCACACTTCCTAATCCATGATATTTCATTGATGTATTGTTCATTTGGAAGATGGAGATGACACCAGTGTCTGTGTGTGGATCCAAATATCCCAGGGGGTCCAACAGCACCTCACTTCATCAAAACAGAGAAACAACAAGAGAGCTGGATGAGGCACCTAAGATGACAGCTAGAGGTAACTAGATGAGTTAATGGCAGGTAAACGCTATGATAACAAGTAGAAAGGAGTCAATAAATACTGGGCTGGAGCAGCTCAAAGACTCCTGCCTGCTTCTGAGGTTTGGATGATCCTTCTAGCCTTTAAAAGTGGGACTGAGGAATCTCCCTAGACAGTTTGGCACAAACATCTGCTCGATCAGTGCAATTGCTTTTGTGTGCTGCCCTTTAAAAAGCAAAATATTTAATGGCAGTAAAAACTCACAGGCATTCTTGTATACCAATCACAGACAAACAGAGAGCCAACTCATGAGTGAACTCCCATTCACAATTGCTTCAAAGAGAATAAAATACCTAGGAATCCAACTTACAAGGAATGTGAAGGACCTCTTTAAGGAAAACTACAAACCACTTCTCAATGAAATAAAAGAGGATACAAACAAATGGAAGAACATTCCATGCTCATGGGTTGGAAGAATCAATATCGTGAAAATGGCCATACTGCCCAAGGTAATTTATAGATTCAGTGCCATCCCCATCAAGCTACCAATGACTTTCTTCACAGAATTGGAAAAAACTACTTTAAAGTTCATATGGAACCAAAAAAGAGCCCACATCGCCAAGTCAATCCTAAGCCAAAAGAACAAAGCTGGAGGCATCACGCTACCTGACTTCAAACTATACTACAAGGCTACAGTAACCAAAACAGCATGGTAGTGGTACCACAACAGAGACATAGATCAATGGAACAGAACAGAGCCCTCAGAAATGATGCCGCATATCTACAACTATCTGATCTTTGACAAACCTGACAAAAACAAGCAATGGGGAAAGGATTCCCTATTTAATAAATGGTGCTGGGAGAACTGGCTAGCCATATGTAGAAAGCTGCAACTGGATCCCTTCCTTACACCTTATGCAAAAATTAATTCAAGATAGATTAAAGACTTAAATGTTAGACCTAAAACCATTAAAATCCTACAAGAAAACCTCGGCAATACCATTCAGGACATAGGCGTGGGCAAGGACTTCATGTCTAAATCACCGAAAGCAATGGCAACAAAAGCCGAAATTGTCAAATGGGATCTAATTAAACTAAAGAGCTTCTGCACAGCAAAAGAAACTACCATCAGAGTGGACAGGCAACCTACAGAATGGGAGAAAATTTTTGCAACCTACTCATCTGACAAAGGGCTAATATCCAGAATCTACAATGAACTCAAACAAATTTACAAGAAAAAAACAACCCCATCAAAAAGTGGGCAAAGGTCATGAACAGACACTTCTCAAAAGAAGACATTTATGCAGCCAAAAAACACATGAGAAAATGCTCGTCATCACTGGCCATCAGAGAAATGCAAATCAAAACCACAGTGAAATACCATCTCACACCAGTTAGAATGGCCATTATTAAAAAGTCAGGAAACAACAGGTGCTGGAGAGGATGTGGAGAAATAGGAACACTTTTACACTGTTGGTGGGACTGTAAACTAGTTCAACCATTGTGGAAGTCAGTGTGGCGATTCCTCAGGGATCTCGAACTAGAAATACCATTGGACCCAGCCATCCCATTACTGGGTGTATACCCAAAGGACTATAAATCATGCTGCTATAAAGACACATGCACACATATGTTTATTGCGGCACTATTCACAATAGCAAAGAGTTGGAACCAACCCAAATGTCCAACAACGATAGACTGGATTAAGAAAATGTGGCACACATACACCATGGAATACTATGCAGCCATAAAAAATGATGAGTTCATGTCCTTTGTAGGGACATGGATGAAACTGGAAAACATCATTCTCAGTAAACTATCGCAAGGACAAAAAACCAAACACCGCATGTTCTCACTCGTAGGTGGGAATTGAACAATGAGAACTCATGGACACAGGAAGGGGAACATCACACTCTGGGGACTGTTGTGGGGTGGGGGAGGGGGGAGGGACAGCATTAGGAGATATACCTAATGCTAAATGATGAGTTAATGGGTGCAGCAAAACAACATGGCACATGGATACATATGTAACAAACCTGCACATTGTGCACATGTACCCTAAAACCTAAAGTATAATAATAAAAAAATAAATAAATAAATGTGTAAGAAATCATCCTGGAGATACAAAGTTGTATTCTGGGATTTGATGACTTTGTTATGTCACAGCCAAGTTAGTATTTTTAGTTAGCCTCGTTAAGCCCTTGAGCAGGTGCTTGGAGCTGTGTAGAACATAGACCAGGTCTCTAATGGTGAATCTGACTTTGCCAAAGGCGAGCAGGTCTCCTGGCCACAGCTGTAAGTCTCAAGGAATCCATGTCTTATGGAAGTTTGTAAGGACTCATTTCTGCCAGCCATGGGGTTGGATGGCAGTTACAAGAAGGGCATTTATTGGGATTTCTGGGAAGTCACCAAGATCTTCCATTAACCCCTAAATGTCCATTTCTTCTTTATGTTCTCTGATTCCTTTGCTGCTTTTTCACCTGTACAAGTTCCTCTTGGAAACTATGTAGAATTGTGTGGGTCTCGTTCATTAAAAGTGAAAAGGCCTTCATCACTTCCAGAGTTTTGATTTAGGCCACCGTTGAAGGGCTTCACTTTTATTTATAAAACTTACCTATCAGTAAGAAAAAAGAATTGAGTTTTCATATTAATTGCTTATGACAAACAAAGCAAAACAAATCCTAGAGGTTATCAAACTATTATTTAATGTAAGTCAGCTCCCACACATTGCTTTTACATCATTACCTCAGTATGCTAGGTCAAGGGTGCTTTGTTGTTGTTTGTTTGTTTGCTTATTTATTTAAGCGGGGAAAACTATGGAAATGGGAAGCAAAGAGATACTCCTAATGGTTTATTTAATTAATTTTACTATTTGGTAAATTCAGATAATGCACACAGGGCCAACTATAAACTTGAAAGCAGGTATTAAAGATACCATTGCAGGAAGATTCTGATAATTAGAGGAACTACAGGAAAATATATTTTCATAATTTGAAAAAAGAGATCCTTATTCTTGCCAGTATGGCTTGGGTTCACTAATACCTAATTATCCACCATCATTGACTTTTATTATGATTGGTTTTCTAATAGGTGATATTAATATTCAGTGTTTGAATATGTTCCCTATTAGCATGAGGAAAAGCCAATAATATGACACTAATATCATATTTAATGTGATTTATTATTTTAATTTTTATGATGGCCCTTGATCATTCCATATTTTTACTAGTCACATTTCAAGGTTGTTAGACTTTTTTTTCCCAATTACTTCTGTTTTTGCATAATCGGTGTCATTTTACCTCATAGCGTCTCTCTCAGATGAGTAATAATTCTCCATCATGCCTCTTTACCAACAGGAAGATTCAGAGATATTAAAGTGATTTACCTAATTTTCTGGAAGTTCCTAACTTCTGTTTTGAGGATTGGTGCTTTCATTCTTCCTTCCCTCTATTTCTCCCTTCTTTTTGTTCTCTTTCCCTTGCTCTCTTCCTCTCTTCCTCCTGTACTTTTATTTTCCTCCCTGTTTTTCTTCTTTCCTCCCTCCCTCCCTCTCTGTCTTCCTTTTCTTTCCTCCCTCTTTATTTTTTCCTTCTAGAGTAAATAGTATTAGAAAAATTAGTTTCTGCTATTTTAAAAGAAGAAATTGTACAGTGTAAAGTGATCATTTATATTTAAGGAAAATGCTACCTAGAACATGCCTTATCTCACCTCAGTTCTCGGTGCTGCTAAGAGGGTTTGAGAAGCACGGGATAAGGGTGGTGGCAATGTGGCCGCAAAAATGCCAGGTGAGCAATCCATGTCCTCATGCCTCCACTCTCATTTCTTGTCTGGACTCAGGACCCCAGTCTAAGAGTGGCCTATAATTCTCCTTTCTGATTCTCTGGCAACAGGTGAATCCCATGATCCCTGATGTTGACATCAAGCAAAAGAGAGGCAGTCTCTAGCCAGTAGATTAACAACACAGCATCTTGGGTGCTGCAGCACTAAGATAAGCTTAATCATCTTCCATTATTTCATGAGGTTGATTGGAATGAGTGTGTGATTGGAAGGGAACAGATGGAGACAAAGAGTAAACTCTACATCGCTAAAATCTAACTCAACATCTTTTTCTCAAACCTGACCCTGTCTCCAGATGTTTCTGTTTCTGCTTCATTTCAGCATTCTTCCTTCCAGTCACATGTGCTCAAAGTGTCAAAGTTATCTTTGACTCTCCTGTCTTTCCATCCCAGTTTCATAAATTTTTCCTTTATTCTGTTTGTGCAATCCATCTCTTCCACTCAATTTTGCACCTCTATTTGCTTCTGCCCTCCCTTCACCCCACACCAACTGTTGAGGCTTTTTTCTTTCTTTGGCCCTATCTCTGGATTTTTCTTACTCAGTTTCATTTCAATGTCCCCTATTAGTTTAATGTACTATCTTGGCCAAATTAACTTTCCCTCAAAATCCCTCAGTGCTTTTCTATTAGATACATAATAAAGTAAAAATTTCTTAGCTCAGAATATAAGGTCTTCGATAATCATTCCTTACTCACAAGTCCTTTGGAACCGTTCACCTTCTAACAAAGTAAACCTGCCTTCTTGATTGCTCTCTCTCTCTGAGCATTGGCTATTATGATTCTCTCTGCAAGTCATATTTTCACACCTGCCCTCTTGTGTATGCATGTCCCCCCCATGCATGTATGCATGCACCCTTGCCTCTGACCTTCCCTCCATATTACTCTCTGAATTACAAGTTCCTGATGCATGTCTTAATAGTGATGCTGATGAAGAGAAAGAATAGAACAGATTCAAAGGGGAAACTTCTGGGATGCCTTTCTGGCCAGAGGCTTATCGTTGGAAGTGTCATACTTACCCTTTTGCCATTCACAGGAGATTTACTAAATAAATGCTAGATGGACAATGTCAAATCATATCAACTCTTCTAACAGTGCAGCAAAAGTAATATAGAATTGTGATATAGCATTGGTACCAAAAATGTGAAATTATTTATGAAATACACATTTTCTCTCTTTGAGCTAGGAGCATCTATTAGAACAAGAAAGGAAAATGAATGCCTACAATTTTGGGTCTTTTCATATCAACTTGGAACCAAGGACAGTGGCTTAGTCCTCTTGTAAGATAGCATCTTTCTTCCATTGTTTGTTGCCCAAGCTCTGGTGGGCCTCTCAGCTTTTTATGGCCTGCCAGCCTCTACCTTTTCCCCAGGAGTTGTGATACTTACAGTATTAGCCAACAAAAGGGCACAATGGATCCTGTTTTACACCTTAAATTATTCCTCTTGCACAGTCTGATTAAAGCTTGACAATATGAAAAGCAGATGAAAGGGCCAAATAAACCAGCCGTCACTTGAGGTCACCCACCATTCTCCAGTGTAAGTGGTTCTGAAGGAGTATCTTTTCTTACTTTGAGGTTGCTTTAGAGACAAATAGCTCAGGTCTTAATAGTCAGTCCAAACTCTCATTCACAGAGCATTACACATGTGTATTCCACCCTGGTACTTTGTTGGGTTTCTGTTGAATCCCAAAACACTGCTTAAACTCACCTCAATTACAGGGTCAGCAGTGCATCTGCAGGCAACATGGCTTCTTTGTTATCCCTGGTTTGTTTTCTCTGGCTCAGTGACAGAAACTTGACAGTCCAGTGTAGGTTAAACTGAATGAGCATTTTGTAGCATAGATGCCAGACCCCAGTCTCTCCAAGGTCATAGGGCTCAAGTAGAGTAGACTTTATTAATGTCCATCAAAGATGAACCTAGTCTTCAAAATGCTGCCTGTCCCTCCAGGTGTATCAAAGCTACTAATTACCATTCTTCCTTCCTTCCCTACTTTGGATGGGCAATGAAGAAAGGAGAGAGGGTAAATGAAAGATATTCTCTTTGCTCTGTAATTTGATGTCACAGTAAAATCCTGGAAAAGATGTTGTTAATATTCACCAATGACCATTATCCCTGCCACAGTCTACCCACTACCACATCCACCAGTCTCAGAGTGCTTTGAACATAGGTTTCAAACATAAGCAGAACACTGCAAGTATGTGCCAAAGAGAATGCATTTGAATGTGGTCCATTATTTAGGAACAGTGAGTTTCCAACCTTATTTGTCTTTCTGTTATCTATTTTTGTCATTTCTTTTGTCCTAAAACAAAAATCAGTTATTTTTCTTCTTTGAAAAATTTTTTAAAATTCTATAATTGCATTAATTCATTCATTTACTTATTTATCATTTAATTAACACAAGAGTTGGCAGGCCTTATCTGTAAAGGGCCAGATAGAAAAAAATTAAATATTTTAGGCTTTGAAGACCATACAGGCTCTATCACAACTACTTATATCTACTGCTGAGCATGAAAGCAGCCACAGATAGTACATAAATGAATGAGCCTGGCTGTGTTCCAATAAAACTTTATTTACAAAAAGCAGGAAGTGCGCTGTTGTTTCCTGACCCCCAAATTAACATATTTGACTAGCTCCTATGCTTTCATTACCATGTTAGCTTCAGGGGACACAGATGAATAGAACTTTGTTCCTGCCTTAAGATGCCAATAGGTTAATGTTTCTGGAAACAAGGCTGGCCTTCAACAAAGTCACTTTTGGTGTCCTTTTATCTCTCTGCTGCTCCTTTTCCTGCCACTTTCTCAGACCTAGCGCTGTCCACTCCGATATGCCATCCAGAGTGCCCTGTTGTTACATAAATGCTCTCCCATTCCTCTTCTGTCACAACTTGCTGGCTCTCAGCACATTGTCTTCAACTAGCCAGAAGACATAATAAAATAACGTACATCAAGGAGGGAATCACTGGCAGTAGCCTTAATTTGTTCACCCTTCAGGAGTTCTTACATATTAAAAGAGGATATTTTAAATTCACAGACATCTGCCTCTACTTGTAAAATGCTCTGCAGAAGACTAGAGGAAATCTTTCTGAGCAGGGAAGTCCATGACACCATCTAAATCTCACAGAAATGAACATAAATTTCCTCCTGTGACTAATGAAGATAACCCACATATATTGAGTCACTAGCGTAGCAGTCATTGCCCTAAATCTTCCAGGTAAGATTTACTTTGAGCTCCCTAGTAGCTCTATGAGTCAGGTGCCATTATTAATATCCCCATTTTACAGATGAGAAAACCATAGCTAAGAGGGGCTACATAACTTGATAAAAGTCACAGAACTCTCATGTGAGATGGTATTTGAACCTAAGTAGTGAGCAGCCTTAATACTGTAATTATAAAGAAGCAAGTCTTCTCTAAATCAGAGATAGTTGAGCTCTATTATAGAATCTTAGAAGAGGAAGGAAAATTAAATATTGCTTAGTATAATCTTATTTTAAGAACAAGGACACGAGGGCTCAGAGAGCGTTTTGGATTTGACAAAGTAGCTTCAGACTGCTGGAAGTAAAATGCTGTTTTTAATGAGGTTTTTATTTTATTTTATTTGTTTTTGTTTGTTTGTTTTGGTCTTAGTACCACATGGCCTCTTGACAGCATAGCAATAAAGGGAACATGAATTCATTAGAAAATGATTCCTTCCCGCTGGGACATTAGTCTGTGGAAGACTATAACATGTGCGACTTTGCTCTTTTATGCTCCCACTCATCTTTAATCATGGGCCTACTGGGAACACCTCATTGCCCCTCATTCACTGGGTGGTTGAGTCTTCGTGAAGCAAACCCACATGAGTTGTTCTATGGAAGGGGAGAGCAGAACGGTGCATTCCATCATTAAAATTTCACATCTAAACACCAGTGCCTGACTATGATTTCTCTGAATTTCCCGTAGGGTTGTTGAAAGCTCTAACAAAACGTAGTTAAGGCAAAAGATAGCTGTCTGTTTTATAAAGAATGTAAGGAATTTCCCAGTCAGATGGCTCAAGGAAAGGCTTTACCCGAGCAGTCCTACTTTCCATAGCAAATTCCAGTCGGTTAGAGCAAACTGTGACAGTATCTATTGTTCAATTAAAAATAGCCACAATTATACAAAACATACCACCATATGGCGTGTCCTTACATCTCATGTATACTGTAGATGCTATTTTAGCTTCTTGCTTTTTCTTTCTTTTTTTTTTTTTTTTATTTTGAGATAAGAGTCTCACTCTGCTGCCTAGGCTGGAGTGCAGTGGCATGATCACGGCTCACTGCAGCCTCAACCTTCAGGGCTCAGGTGATTCTCTCACCTCAGCTCCCAAGTAGCCGGGACTACAGGCATGTGCCACCACACCTGGCTAATTTTTGTTTTGTTTTGTTTTGAGAGACAGAGTTTCACCAAGTTGCTCAGGCTGGTCTTGATCTCCTGGACTCAAGTAATCTGCCTGCTTGGCCTCTCAAAGTTGGGATTACAGGTGTGAGCCACTGTGCCTGGCCTAGCCTCTTGCATTTTCTATGGGTGCATTTTCATAATAGCTTTTTAAAATCAAGGTGGATCTTAGAAGTGAAAGAAGATATAAGAATTTTATATATTCTTGAGATATAGGAATCTGATAGTTTCAGTGGTCATAAAGCCAGTGGAAATTCACAGCTTCAATGTGTACATCATGTTGGGAATTTTTCTCCTCCACTGTTTCTCATGAGGGTGGGTTTATAGAGTTAAATAGCAGGGGTATCTTCACCAACTCCACTGTTGGCATTATTTTCTTTGAAAAAAATGTGCAGAGAGATATTATATAAACAATATGACAAATCCCTTCTCCATGGGTCAATTTAGTGAACTTATAGCAGAGAAAAACTACAGCTTCCTGCTGCTAGAAGTATTACACAGAACACAGATAGCTCTTGTCAGTTTCCTATACAGAGTCAGGTAACTGAGTGGTACTCAATTCTCAAAGCAACAAGAAGGCTGAATATTCTGGAAATCCACAATGTAGTAGTAAAAATCAGGTGACTTTGGAACTGCATGAGGAAGAACGATAAACAGATTGCTAATTATTCCCTGCCCACCATCATTTTTATTTATTGAGATTTCTATTCCTATCTACTTTTTGATTTATTGAGATTTTAAGGGAATAGAATTTTGGAGGAGGTTATTCAGCAAATGTACTGTCAACTCATATCATTCTCTTGATTTTTTATAGAAGAAATTGAGATGCAAAAAGGTTAAGTGCTCAGTATTACATTATTAAGTAGTTTAGCTGGAATTTGAATCCACGTCTTCTCATTCCAACCAAGAGACTTTGTTGACTAAATTAGGCTACTCTCTATGGTGAGTATACGGGCACAAGTAGGTGTAAGAGTACAGTGGTAGTGGTGTTAGTGGTAGTGGTGGAGAAGGAAGAAGATACTGCTCATCTCTCCTGATATATGCTTATGAGAATATAAGTAACAGGATTATTATGTCAGTTAAGAATAGGCTTACCTGTAAACAATAGTTTTCTCACAGTTCCAGAGTTAAGTTATTCAAGATTGGTATGGCTCATCAGCATTGTTAAAAAAAGATCTAAAGATCTAAATATCTAAATATCTTCTCTCTTCATCTTCATTGTGTTGGTTGTGGCTTCATGGGGACAGGATGGCTGCTGCAGTTCCAGTGATCACAGCTGTGTTCAAGCCATCCATGTCTTTGCTTTTTTGTTTGTTTGTTCTGTTTTGTTTTGTTTTGAAGAGACAGGGTCTCACTCTTTCACACAGGTTGTGCAGTGGTGTAATCGTACCTCAATGAAGCCTCAAATTCCTGGGCTCAAGTGATCCTTCTCGCCTCAGCCTCCCAAATTACTGTGATTACATGTGTGAGCCACTGTGTCCAGCCTCATATTGTTGCTTCTGATAGGAAAAGTCAATGTTTATCTAGAGTCCCTACCAATCTCTTCTGCTTTCATTTCATTAATTATCACTGTGTCATATGGTCACCCCAGTATCATGGGAGTGGCTGTCTCCCCTGGGGAAGGCAATGGGGCAGGCAGGGTTCAGTTAGGCTGAAAAGGGAGGAAATGAATATTAGATAGGCAATACATATTGTTGACACAGTTCCTAATAGAATACGGTCACCCTCCTTCTTCTACACCCCAATTCAGAGGTTTGGTTTCATTGTCAACACTCACCATGGTTTTACCCTGGTGATTTTGTCAAGCTGCAGGGAAATAAAAGGTAGCTGCTCTGCAAAAGAAGATGACAGACCCTGATTTACTACCTGATGTGTTGCTTGCACTCCTGTGGTGTTTTTCCAAAAAGAAAAATGAACCTGGCCCTAGAAGTCTCACTTTGTGGAGCGTATATCTAGCGTGCAATACTATTCTACTCTCCCTCCTTCATTTCCTTGAGCATTTCCTGAACATTCCTCTTTGGTTATTTTATTATTTCTCTAGAACATATATAATTTCAGAAGTCATCTCCTTTTATTTGTTCCTGTTATCCAGTCTTTAGCATAGCTAGATTTGAGCCACACAAATGATGGCACTCTTCTTTTGAAAGAAAGAGTATTAGTAGTCTGAGTGGTTGTTTTAAAACTAATGTTGACTACATAACACCATTCTAGATTTAGGCCTTGTTGTGATTGGCTTTTTCTTGCACTGAGAAATGGATATTTAATGACCATCTCACTGTGGCATAGATGCACTTCTTAAGTTGAAAAGGCCTCCAAGGACCCTTCCCAGGAGAAAAAAGGAAATCTGAATTGGAGCTTAGCAACATCCAGTTCTGCATCAAGCAGGCCTCTCTGCTATGAGAGGGGTCATTGTTTCACATCCCCTTTGCTGTGGTGGACCAGCATCTGTGGAACCCACCCACGTTCAGGCACCAGCAGCAATGACCAGGAACAATGCTGGCTGACTCACACTTACTGCCCTCCAAGAAAATTCGCTGTAAAAGAAGTCAGGAAGTTGAAAAGAAAGTGGGTTTTCCTTCACTTAGCTTTTCTGCTTAAGGCTTAGAATCATCCTGTATTTGTCTCCTACATTGAAACAACAAACCTATTTAAGCAACCTGTAAAATATAAATAGATTTTCCTTAGTGTAGTCGGTGAGCTTTCTCAGGCTGAGTTAGTGTGGCAGCTGCCCCAGTTTAGCTTCTGCATAGGAAACAAGGCTCTGCTGAAAATGCTGAACCCCAGGACACCCTCTTCCTTAGTGTGGCTCAGCACAGATGCTTGTTGCTTTCTGAAAGCATCCACTGACCCCATGGCTTAGCTGCCTGACCCTCCTGGAAGTACCATGACACACTTCATTTTTGTTTTGTCTTTTTAGAACTTATGTCATCATTTGGGGTTGAATATTTTATTGTGAAGGCTGCCTAGCTCACTGTGGCATCCTCAGTGCCTCCTATCCAATGCAAAGTCAATAGATATTTTTCAGTTTAAATTGGTTTTGTAAGGGAAGCCAGGTATGCAGGATTAGGATAAAAACAGGAATAAGGGGACTTCTGGGAGCAGTTAATGGTTGAATGGAAGGGGGGATTCAAGGTGCCTTGGCTCTAGGTCTTTTCTCCATTATTTTGAGATGCCATCGTATAGGCTACCTTTGGTTATTCATCCTATTCCATTGCCAGTAAATGAACACATATTTGCCTTTGGCATATTTGAGCATGCCCTATCAAACCATGAGAGCTTTGGTATTAAAACTTTCCCGGTCGGTGTCCGGGTTTTACCAGGAAGCACTGACTAAGAAAATGGAGAAGCATAGTTGCAGGCCTCTCATCTGTGCCCCATGAGAGAGGGAAGAGAAATGACAGAAGTCGCACAACTAGAGATCTCACATCTACTTGTGTCCTCTTTGTTAGACGTAAAGCCAGCCATATGAGATTAGATTCACCATCGGCAACTCAGATAACAGATCTGAAGGGCAGCTTGTTCTTTTTTTCTTTTTGAGACGGAGTCTTGCTCTGTCGCCCAGGCTGGAGTGCAGTGGCGTGATCTTAGCTCACTGCAAGCTCCGCCTCCCGGGTTCACGCCATTCTCCCGCCTCAGCCTCCTGAGTAGCTGGGACTACAGACGCCCTCCACCACGCCCAGCTGATTTTTTTTGTATTTTTAGTAGAGACAGGGTTTCACCATGTTAGCCAGGTTGGTCTCGATCTCCTGACCTCGTGATCTGCCTGCCTCGGCCTCCCAAAGTGCTGGGATTACAGGCGTGAGCCCCCATGCCCAGCCAGCTTGTTCTTAAGAAAGGAAGGAATACAAGTCAAAGCGGAGCAACTAACTTTCACGGGGGCTTTCACAGAAATGTTTTCATCAGTACAGTTTGGCAACATGACCTCCAAGGACAAGGGCCCTTATTCCACTAATATGAGCTATGATGGCTTAGTGGTTAAAACCTGGAGCCAAAAAGCCTGGGTGCAATTACAGAACCACACTTTGCTGGTAGATGGTGTTGGGAAAATTACCAAACCTCTCTGTATTTTCCATCTGAAAAATTGGGATGTTAATGGTATCTATGTCATAAGGCTGTTAAGAGGATTAAATTATTAAACAATTGTAAAATACTTAGAATGGTAATAGGGTTATAGTATACATGTTTGTTAATAAATTACCGAGCCTGAATAACCAAAGGCTTTGAGGCTGACTATAGAAAACAATAGAGAAGCTGTAGTTATAGGATCCACCAGGTAGATTTCAGAGCTGGACAAAGGCGACCAGGCAGTCAGATGGAGACCTTGGGGGAATGATCCCAGTGATGGATAGTTGAGATGCAGATCAACAACTGAGGATGGGCATTCTGCAGGTCTGAAACTAGCAAGGATTGTATGAAGTTTGTGGATGTTAAGAACCTTAAATTTCCTAAATATCATTTATTCTTTTTGAAACAAGATTTGCCTGTGGAAATGCTGTGACATTTTCCAAGCTGTGCTTCCCCTCTGCACCCGTGACCTCATACTCCTTGGCGGCATTTTCCAGGTCTTGGTAACCTTCCTTGAAAAGAGAAATATAGTTCAGGTTCTCAGCAGTAGTCTAAGCCACACAGCTGCTATGGGTCAAGGGAGATCAATTACATTTCCTGGGGTTCTCTTCAATGGGCAATGGTCTTGTGCAAACAGCATTATAGATACTCATCCTTGGAACCTGGCTTGTTGAAGGTTCTCCAGAAGCAAGAGGAAGTTAAAAGATAAACTCGGTTGTGTATATCCTATTTCATAACTGCCTAGATAGTAAGCATGCTGACTGGCAAGAATTAGAACTATAATAAATGCAATTAAATTGCCTATTACTTGCATAATTGAGAACTATAAATATTTTAAATAATAAAATTGTGAAAAATTTCTCTACTAATGCTCTGGGAATGTCTTAAATCTGTAGAGGCCAGGGGATTCATAGGGATGGCTGAATATGAAATCTTTTCATTCATCTCTTTGAGACCAAATAGTTTTCATGATTATTTCAAAAGGCTCCAAAATGGAAAAGAGTGAATATGTGAGCCGCCATGAGAAAGGAAGCCCAAAAGAGTGAGTACAGGGTAGTTTTTCCAGGAAGATGTATTTAGGAAATGGGGCAAGAGCAAAGAATAAAGAAGTGCAAAAATAGAACTAATTTGACACTGCATATATGTCCTTCTCCATTGCTGTACATCCTTTTTTGTTTCCAAAGGGCATAATTTGATGTGATTAAATAAGGCCTTCTGCTTTAATTAGGTATCTCAGTCCTTGCAAATTCTGATTAACTTTCTGTATATGGAAGGCAGGAGATATTTAAATATGTTGAGAGAAATACAAGAACAATAGCAAACTAATAATCTGAAGGGAGGTCCTCTTAGCACGTTTTTTGTTTTTTTTTTTGAGATGGAGTTTTGCTCTTGTTGCTTAGGGTAGAGTGCAATGGTGCAATCTCGGCTCATTGCAACCTCCACCTCCTGGGTTCAAGCGATTCTCCTGCCTTAGCCTCCCAAGTAGCTGGGATTATAGGCACCCATCACCACACCCAGCTAATGTTTTGTATTTTGAGTAGAGATGGGGTTTCACTATGTTGGCCAGGCTGGTCTCAAACTCCTGACCTCAGGTGATCCACCCGTCTCAGCCTCCCAAAGTGCTGGGATTATAGCTGTGAGCCACCACGTCTGACCTTAAGAGGTTTTTAATACTCATACATAAATTCAAAAAGAGAAATGGTATGTGTTCTACTATTTTCTATAATTCAGTTTTAATATATTGGCATATCCAAGTGTGTGTGTGTAGGTGTGTGTGTGTTTGTTAGAGACAGAGAGAAAGAGAAGAAGAAGGAGGAGGAGGAGGAGGATGAGGAGGAGAAGGAGAGAGATTGTATTATTCAATTACAGCAGATACTGTTAGTTTTCTATGTAATACCCACTTTTACTTCTTTGTTAACAATGGAATCTCAATTTTATTTGGGATGGAAATGTACCCAGGTGTGAAAAAACACATATTTCCCAGACTCTTTTACAGCTAGGTGTGATTGTGTGTCATGGTTCTGGGCAATGCAGTCTAAGTGGAAGTTTTCTGGAGATTTTATAAAAATTTTTATCTCTTAATATGAGCAGTTCCCCTGATTTCTTGTCCCTTCATTCATCTTCTTGCTTAGAACTTAGCCCATGAGATTGCAGAGGGAGGACTATTACAATGAAAGGCCCATCCTAAGGATGGCAGACAGAAATAAGAGCAAGTCTAGGGCATTAATGAATTTGTAGAACTATGTCTTCAACCGTTATGGGAGAAAATAAATTCATATTTGTTTAAGCCACTCATGTTAACTATAATGGTGCCTACAAAGGAATGTATAAAGCAATAGAGCAAGAGGAGTAACAGTGATTTTCATTCACTAAAGATCTACTTCCAGGACTCCAATAGGCATGTCTTATATTTGATGCCTATTTTGGTGGACATAGCCAATTTGAAATTTACAGAGGCTCCAACCCGTGCTACAATACAATATTTCCATCTTTATAGTGCTTGAGAGTACATAGATGGGCTGTAGACAACTAATATGTCTGCATACACTGTATTCATTTTTAGAATAATTCTAGTTGTTTTGTTTTTACAGAGTAGGGACATATTGATAGAAATTTATTAACAGGATTTTGATTTTATGTAAAATGCATTTAACTTCTTTTTATTTGCTGTTTTCTCAATATCTTGTATATTTAGTATTCTATGTTATATTTTAAGGGAATCTTATTGACACAATTGTTTTCAATGCTACTGTGTATAAAAAAGAACACATTTTAAAAGCAAATTGTAATTAGTAAACCAACCAATGTTAGATGTTTAAGAAACTGTACCAGGGAAGAGGACATAGTACAATTATAGTAGTACTGACAACTACGGTAGGACCACACATGTGGATGCCAATTTATATTTTTACCCACTCCAACCTCTGGGCCAAGAGGTGAAGTTAAAAAACAGTCTCTGGCTGTTTCAGAGAGTTACTACTCCACCTGCTTGTAAAATTCTGTCTCTTTGAGGTTTTTGCCATTGAACTACCTCCCTGTTATCTACCCACTTCTGCACACTAACTTTCACTGACCAAAGACTTTCACTTAAACCCACAGTCTTCCTTCCTCTCTATTCCAGGCCTTGCTGTTCTCCTGGGTTATTTCTGTCTTCATGTGTGCAACCCATTCAGTAGCATTGACTCTTATTTGCGGGATATCATATCATTCCATCCATAAAGAGTTCAGAATCCACCTCCAAAAGATAGAAACTCTATGAAGAAATAGCCAAAAAGTAGCAACAGTCTAAATATCTATCAGCAAAATGTAGTATATTAATACAATGGAATATTATTCAGTCATAAAAATGAAGTACTGATACGTGCTATAATATGGGTGAACCTTAAAAACGTTATGCTAGGAGAAAGAAGCCAGATACAAAATACCACATAGTGTATGATTACATTTATATAAAATGTCCAAAACAGGCAAATCCATACACACAGAAT
This sequence comes from Hylobates moloch, assembly GCF_009828535.3. Classification (NCBI taxonomy): domain Eukaryota; kingdom Metazoa; phylum Chordata; class Mammalia; order Primates; family Hylobatidae; genus Hylobates; species Hylobates moloch. Next base: position 45,882,120 of record NW_026652296.1, on the reverse strand, counting down.
GTGTATTACTGGTTGTCAGAGGATAAGGGCAGGGGGGAATGAGGAATGACTGCTAATGGGTATGGGGTTTCTTTTTGGAGTCATAAAAGTGTTATGGAATTAGACAGAGGTGATGATGGTTGCACACCTTTGTGAATATACGAAAAAAAAACCACTGAATTTTACACTTTAAAATGATTAATATTATGTTATCTTATGTGAATTTTATCTCAGTGTAAAAGGAGATTGAGCCAGTTATGTTGCAAAGTCTGGAGGAGGTCAAAGCAAGTAAGGTCTTCTCTTTACCCTCAAATAAGTCATACTGCACAGAGGGGACTTACAGTGGACCCAGCACAGCGGCGTGGCCCAGCCTCCAGGACCAACAGGATTTCCTCTCAGATGAGGATCTGTGTAGGATCAAGGCAGAAATCTCTACCGAAGTCTGTTTATGTCACACACTTGTGCATGCCTGTCTTGGAGTCTGAGCTCTAGCTTTGTCCCAGTCTTGTCGCCTTCTCCACCATGGGGACTTTGCACTTGTATTCCTTTCCATGGGAATCCTGTTTCTTTACTCCTCTTGTCTCATTAGTTCCTCCCACCTTGCAGATTTTAGCTTGTGTGTCATTGCCCCAGAGAAATCTTCCTACCCCGAACTTCATAGTCAGGTTCAATCACCAACTGTCCATTCTCTTGCTCTCTTGAAATTCTCCTTTGCAACAGCTTTTATCAGTTTCCCACAGCTGTAATTCTTTCACTCAGTTGTCTTTTCCTGCCAGATTTTGAAGTTGTTGAGGGTAGGTACTTTTCAAAAAAAAAAGGCAAAAGTAGTACTCAGCCCACTTTTGCTCACCAACATAACTTCAGCACTTCTTAGTGTCTGACATGCAGTAAGGACTCAGTGAGGACATGATGATCAGCTGAGTGAGTGTCTACTACTGTCTACCCAGCTACCCAAAGAAATACGCAGTTAGGGACTTCCGAGAGGAGAGGTTTGTCCCCTCTGGCCTTGACAGGTCCTTTCACTTTCACATCCTTCCTCCTCTAAGTTGCCATCATTTGATCATCTTATCCTCACAGGAACCCAGTGAGGTAGTTTGATGCAGTTGTCATTTACATTCGAATCACCTGCAATGCAAAGTGAGGATAGGATGACTAAATGATTACCGTGCTCAGGGAAAGTGTCCAGCATTGTTTTATTGGGCTGTTAGGTCATGTCCAGTTTGCTCACTCGAATACTTCATCATATTCTGCTGCCAGGCCTATAAATGTCAAATAGTAACAACCCTTGACCTCCTGGCTCAAAGCTAAGCACGCTATCAGATGAGCCTCACTGACCTTCTTTAATATGAGAATCTTTAATATGGATTAATCATATTATAATTATGTATTTGTTCTTTTTATTAGAGTCCCTGGGGAATGTCTTTTACCAAAGAAATGTTATCTTACAGAGTAATAAGACCAAACGGGGTTTTATTTTTTAATTAAAAGAAGATGAAAAGTTCTGCTTAAAATACTTTTAAAATGCCTTCATCTTGAGCGTAAATGGCAGACATGTATCATTTTGCACTTATATAAACTTTACTAGGCTGGGCAATTGAACTCCAAAATGAGGCTGATAGCTGATAGAACATTTGTGGAGAAGACAAACAAATTGTCCAGAATAAACAAAGCTCCTGTTTATTTTTAATTGATAGCAGCTGAGCATGGGGAGGTGTCATTAGCTCAAGGCACAGATCAAACTCACTAAGTACCCTGGCCCTTTTATAAATCATGTGATGTGTCGAGTCTTGAATTAAACCAAACAAGAGAATGGTTCAGAAATTCTTCCCTTGTACCAGGCAGAAGCATGGTTGGCACAAAGACCCTTGGAGAAAGATTGAGCAAGGCTGTTCCCCTTAGTAACTTCTGAGCCTACGCAGTGATCAACATGGGTGATTTGCCTGTTTGGAGACCGAGAATCGGAGCCAAGTGACTTGTTCCGAGTCCTAGCTCCTGCACTCCCCTGCCGTGCGCAGCACCTGCTATCAGTACCTTACCGTTGCCCTTCAGCCTACTCAGCGTGTTACTGCCCGGCGTTTTCACTTGCTGGAGACTTCCTGCAACTCAGGCCTGGAGGTGTTCTCTTGCTGGAAGGTTGTGCTTGGTTCGGTTACAGGCGAGCCAGAAATGCAGAGTTAGCCAGCTAGGGATGGGAGTTGGTGGGTAAACCCCCTTGCTAAATCACCCATCAATGGAAAAGTTGTGTTCTACACAGTTCCTCAGAGCACCCCCAACAGGATGGAGCACCAGCAGCCACAGTGGTAACCTATTCACTAGAGTACACTCCCACTTTTCTTCTTCACAGTGCTTTCTGTAATTGCCTCCCAAATAAGGTACTTTTTCCAAAATCCTAGTCTCAGTGTCTGGTTTTGGGGATCCCAACTCGAGAAGCTCTGTAACTGTTCCTTTTATTCCTAGGACAGTATTAAGGAGGCTAGAAGTGGGTAGAGAGGCAGCCTAGCACGGTGCTTAAGAGGACATGCTCTAGAGGTGGACCCGCTGGCCACATCCTGACTGCGACTCACTAGGCACCCAGCCTCTCTGTGCCTCAGTTTCCTCGTCCACAAAATGGGGTCAGTGATAATAAGAGTTCTTATTTGATGGGCTTGTTTTGAGAATTAAATGAATACTAAATTTATACTTTTGAAACACTGCCTATCACATAATAAGTGCTCAATAAAGGTCAGGAGTGGTTATTAGAATCACAGAACATCAGACCAGGGAAGAAGTTTACAGATTAGCTAGTGCAACCTCTTCATTTTCCATGTGAGGCAACTGAGGACCAAGGAGACGTGGAGTGATTTCTTCAGGGTCACACAGCTCATCAGTGACAGCAACACCCCAAAGTCTCTCAGCCCAGTGTCCTCCATGCTGTGAAATCAGCTTCAGGACAGTCCTACTTCCAAATACTCTGTTAACAGACAGAACTTGGTGTGGTCATTTCAATTTGCTGGGCTTTTTTTCTTAATTAATCTAGGCAATGCAAGGCAGGAATGTGCAGGCATTATGTAAGATTTTGAGGAATCCATGAATTTAAAACCAGAAGTTTTTTAAGGGGAATAAAATAAAAATCAACTTTGCAATGCCATAGGCGGAATGTCCTCTTGGAGAATCTAAGATTTAGACACAAATACTGTCTTCTGCAGAGTCCTTTACAAACTTCTGCTTAACCTCCTGGCATCAATGGATGACAGGTTCTGGCTGTGCAGAGCAGAAGTCCCTTAGAGTATTTGACAGCATTTATCTGATAACAGCTCCCAGCCTTGGTAGTATTCACTTGTTTATGGAAGTTTGTACAAGACAGAATAAAATAGAAATGCATGTTTCTATACCAGCCCTTTGCTTTTTAAAGTCTCTTTTATCTATGGTTCCATGCAAAGTCACGTGTTCTCTTCTTCCTTTTGATCTTGAACGAGGAAGGGGCAAAGTGTGTGATGATTCCAGAAGAAGTGAATCGGAGCAAAGTCCTCACTAAATAAAAGCTTCGTCTTCCATTCAGCCACTGAGATCAGTGGAATAAAACCACATTAGAGATGGTCCTCCGGCCCTTAGCCTCCAGAGAGGGCATCTTTCAGTGACAGTGAATGTGCCGCTATATAAATACACAAAGCGTGGTGGAAAGGAAAGAGCTCTGTGGTATGGAGACTTGTCAATATTTGTCTGAGAGTCATGTTTCTATTTACCTTCGAGTATGTCTGGCAAAGGAAATCTGGAGGGAATCTTTTAAGAGGTGAAACACATTGATTTGTGAAAATGGGATCATTTTATCTATTCTGCTTCAAGGTAAGCTCTTTGGTTTCACAGTAACTAGTTGCCACCAGATCAAATTGGGGAATATTTATTCTTTTGCTTCAATTCCAAAAAGACTGATATTAATGCATTGAGCCTCTTTTTTCTTTATATTTTCTTCTTTTCTGCAACTGATAATTAAAGCTATAAGAAAATTACATTACTATTATTATTATTATTAGAAAGCTCCCATGCTAGCCAGTTCTGGTTGGATATAGGTCAGCTGTGTACCAATGGACACACTGTGAGGCTTTGTGCAATAATATAACCACTACTTGAGACCAAATGATGGATGATACACATCCTAAACCTCTCTGTCATCATTTTTATGGTTAAATTACAATGATTGAGCATCAAGCTTGCCTAAGATTTGACTACTCTGCTTCTTTGCCTTATTTTCTGTATATTAAGTTGCAGGGAAGGTTTTTACTTTGCAATTTATTTTTCCTCTTGAATAGTGATTATATGAAGTTCTAAGCATCACAATGCTGCAGTGTATAATTCTTCAAAGCAGGAGAATCAGAGTGTAGCAATGGAATGCAGAAAAAAACAATACGAGAAAGGATTATTTGTTTGCATCTGTAAGAGGATAAAGATGGTTTGAACATTTGCTTCATATGGCACTGATATGAGCATAATTACCTCATTTTAGGTGAGGTTTCCCCAGAAGCAGACAGTGAGACAAGTGAATACATGTAGTTGATTTTGGAGGTGATGCTAGGATGCGCGGATAGGAAAATGAGGAAGTGATCATGAGAATGGCAGGATCCGATACAGGTGCATTATTAAACAAGTTCCTAGAGGAGGGCTCCATCCCCTTGGAATTCTTCTGATGGACTGCATGAGCACATCTAGAATTGTCCCCCTTGATATCCATCACCTTTCTTCCATCACCCATACACAGCCAGAGAGTCATAGGGGCTTGCAATGAGAAGGCACTGATGTACATGGGAACAGTGAGCTTTGAGGGGCCATGGGTGAAACATCAACAGCATGTGTTAAGCTAGAATGATATAACTGGCTGGTTGAACCAAGTAAACAAATCCAAGTGCAACCTTGGAAGCTGGGATATTAAACTGGCTGCCAACATTGGGCCTACCTGTTTTCTGTCTTGGTCTGGATTTATTCCTCTTGTTTCCTTTTATTTCTTTTTCTTTTAAAAAAAATTCTTTTTTCCTTCTAGTTTCTCTATAAGATTTTTTTAGAATGCATAGATATACATGATTGAGGAATAATAAAAACACTTAAAGCAATAGATGATTCTTACCAAACTTACATGGATAAATGTAATAGGAGAAACAATTTCAGCTGAATAAAAGCCTTACTCCACCACTCTCCAAACCCCAGAACTGTTGTATAGTTAGCTTTCTAGTACTTACTGCTATCTAATGGATCTTGACAAACAGAAGTATACCACAGCGTAGCATTAATTTTTGAGCAGATAGTATATCTTAGAATTAGATTTAAAAAACCAATCATGTCTTTTGTTGTTAATGGGTTACCTTCCTTTGGTATATTTGATGAGTATCATCTCTCATGGCTGCTCCTGAGTCAGTCTCTTCAGCAACCTATTCCTCCTTTGTTACTTTGTTTCTGCTCACAACTTTCAGCTCCATCAACAGTCATCAAGTCCATTTGGCAAATATTGTTAGCCTCTGGTAGTGGCGACAATACATAGAGGTGAAAATATTCTACTGATATACCACTGTCATATTAAACTCTATGTTGCAATACAAGCAATTCTCAGACTGAATTCTGTCACACACACACAAAGCATCAATGAGGAAGTAGCCACAAAATAGTCATCCAGTCTTATCCTGTAAACTTAGTGATATTCCTCCATCTGCAAGCACGCTTGCAGGAAAACCAACGCCTTGCAGGAAAAGTTCATTTTGAGTTGCCAAACCTCTAGGCAAACCAGGCCGTGAAGTCACCCATTCAACGTATGATCATGAGACCAGACAGAGCTCTGGACCTTGGCTTGGCTCCCAAGATCTTATTGCCAGAGGCTGTAGCTTCTCATATATCTCTCGTGCAAGAGCAATGGTGCCATACAATCTTTTTAGGCAACCACATATCTTGAACACCAATCATTTCACCAATTGAGGCATATTTCTAATATCTCATTTGCTTGTTAGCTAACCTTATGCAATTCAATAATAATAGTGGATGATGTAATCATCTTTGGAGGGTGAGTACCTGATTAGAATATTATATGTTAATTAATTGCCACCAGGATATATATTTTATTTACATACACACACAGAAAGAGAGAGAGAGAGAGAGATTTTTAAGCTACCAAGACAGAAATTCTTTAGAAATCATGATTTACCTTTCCTGTCAAAATAATTTGAATAATTTGCAATACTTTGAAATTTCCTATTGTTAATCTGAAGTTTCAGTAAAGAGAATTTTATTATTCTTCACATATAGTATTTCTGCTTTTACTGAAATGGCTTGCTTTAGGAATGTGCCAGAACAGATTTTGTCTGCCAATGGGAAAAAAAAAATTAGATGTTGAAAGTCCTATTTGTTATCCCCTCATCAAATTCCTCTTTTCAGGTAAATTTTGAAAGGCTGCAACCTGCTAGAGAGATTTTACTGAATTTTCTCATCTGTCCTTGAAAGCTATACCTTATCCTATAGATAAAACTATGATTGCATGGATTTGAACAAGTCTTAGAGAATCCCTTACATATAATGTTTAGCCCAATAAGATTGGTATTGGAATTGTCCCCAAATTACTTAGCTAGTACATAGTGCTATATCTATAAATTGTGATAATTTTATGCTTTGGCTACAATTGAGTTTTAGACTCTGTATGGAGCTGGGGGAAAAGTATGACCTACTGGGAAACATCAGTGTTTTCTTGCAAGCCCGTTCTTCATTTTCCAACCCATAATCCCCCTCTGCTACTCAAGGAAGCTGAAGCCCAGGATTAATCGATCGGTGCCCAAAGGCCTGCAGGAAGTTGGGCGCAGATGGTTTAATCCTTGGTGCTGCTTGAAATCATGGGAGTGGGTGTTGGATGGAAGTGCCTCTGATCTAGCTCTTGCTGTGGGTGTCTTGCACCTCTTGACACACCTGTGGCTTCCTGGAGGTTGTCAGCACCACCCACCACTCTCCTCCCTGCCTTCTCCATTGTTTAGAATTCTTGCTATCTAGTGGGTGACAAAGAATGTCTGAAAAGTTCAGTTGCTAAATGGATCAAAATTAGTTTCTCACTAGTTCTCCAAAAGGTGCAAGTGCTGTTGGAAAAAGAGCTGTAAACAATATTAGTTATTGCTGCCAGTTGGGGCCTCATAACACCTTATAATTTTATTTCTGTTGATGAGACACATGAGGATCTGTGGAGCAGAGGGTAAGCAAGTTCAGTGGGATATAATTTTGCATGTGCACTTTAAAAAAAAAAAAAAGAAAAGCTAACATAAGGGAGAAAAAAGATCAAGAAGGGAAGAATTTCCAGCTCATTTAATAGACGTTGAATACCTTTAATGTGTTGCCTTTTGACTATGCCATCTCTTGTCAAGTAATTATAAATACTTGTAACTAAAACATTAAAGCATAGAGGTTAACTAAACAAAGCATCAGCACATTGCAGGCTAAAGAAAACCCTTGTTTAAAGTGATTTCCCTTTTGATTAATTTATCCAGATGAACCATCAATTTTCCAAAGTTGGAGACTCCGTAGATCCAGACTTTGTTTTCTACTTGGAAACTGACAGCTCTCTGGAACTGTAGCAGAGAATATGGCACCATTTAAATTATTGAGACTGTAGCGCAAAATTTCAGGCCTCTTAAAGCCAGAAAAATGGCCCCCGTGAGCTCTCTCATGATCAGTTCATTCTTCTGGGAAGCTCAGGAATTACTATGTCTAATGACTTTGCCAGTGGGTCTGGCCTGTGTAATTAAGATCTAAATATATCTCTATGTTCATTCTATAACTACATTTCTTGTCTGGACAAATGACCCATTTATGAAAGCTCATAAAATATCATAGGGAGTCATTACATACTTAAAAATCTCTCTAATAAAATGTACCCAAAGATGGTCATATCTGCATTGCTAATAATTTTCCAAAAATATGCCTTACCATAAGTAACTAGAAAATACTGCATATTATCATTCAAGAGAAGAAAAGCGGAAAAAAGATCCATTAGTATTAAAAAAGTATCTTTCCTTGCTTTAATTTAGCGAAAATATTTGCATTTTTCTTCTGCTCTTTCAATTCCTGGATGTGATAGCAGAGCCACCATCACATCAACATAATCTTGCAAACTTGTGCATTCACTGCAGAAGGCAAAAATGTCATGACATTTCTTTATAAAAATATAAAACTTTTTTTTTTTTGATGGGGCAAGTTTCGCTTCACATCAAAGGTAAATGAGAATCAAGGTTGAAATTGCAGGCACTTCAGAATTCTGAATGGAAGACTGGAGTGACCAGACTAAAGGAAATACACCATATATAAAGGACACATTAACTCTGGTATTTTATTCCCCCTTAGTAACTTCCGAAGTTATTGATTAGTAGCTCTAATCTTATGAAAATGGTTCATTGTGTCTCATTAAGGATGACTTCATCTTACCAAATCATAACAAGGAAGGAGTGGAGGTAGAGATAGTAGAGGAGGACGAAGGAAAGAAGAGTTCCCCTCAGTTAGAAACTACACAAGGGAGAAAAGTTATATGTGATTGGGGAGCGTTATTTAATGTTTACTGAGAGTTCCAAGAATCTTTAGTGGGATTTTAAAAAAATTGTAAGTTATCTGGTGATTTATGGTTCAACTTGAAGTCAGGAGACAAAATTCATATGTTTGTGGGATTTTTTAAAGTTCATAATGGTCTGTGCCTCCTAATAATGACAAAATTCTTGGAAGCCTCTCAGATCACTGAATCATAGTCTTTAGAGGTAGTTCTCAGAAATCGCTCAACCTAAGAAGAGCCACTTGCAATTCTGACAAGAAACGATACCTTAGCTTTTGTCTTAGCTCACACAAAAGAGCACCTGACCAATTGACTTCCTCACCAGGTAGCATGCCCATGCTGTTATACATGTATATATGTTAACATACCTGTGGTTTATATCATCCAAGTAACCGAAGTCAAATGGTCATTTAATATAGAATTGGAGGCACCATTGAGCAGCTGAGTCAAGCCTAAACTGAGGTTATATATATCATTGGATTTTTTTAAGTAGAAAAGACTATGCATTTCTTTCACTTTGACTGCCGCTTGGAGTTGTTTCCTGTAATTTGCAGCATAGGACAGTTTACTGATATAAGGATCACCAACAGTAGAGGGATCAGAATTGTGAAAGTTCTTAGTTTGAAGAATCAGTAGTCTAAAACTCGTGCTACTCAGAGTGTCATCCCAAGACTGTCAGTATTGGTATCATCTGGGAGCATGTTAATAATACAGAATCTCAGACCCCAACCCAGACTCACTGAATTAGAATTTTCATTTTAACAAGATCCTCTAGTGGCTTGTCTGCACATTTATGTTTGATAATTATTCTGGCTCCAATTTTTGAAATATATTGACTGTGGTCTAAGCTGTAGATGTGTCATGGACAGGTAGAAACAGATAAAATTGCCCCACTAGGAAACAATTGAGTCTGTGATGATGACACTTTATGTGAACAGAAGGACGTGTGTGCTTATCAGGATGAGAGGAGTTAGGTATTTAAAAAGGGCAATATTGTTAGAAGGTACAAGTATAGAGCACACGCTTCATCATCCATCCTCTTCCTGGTTATCCTTAACCTCCTGTGTAACTTTTGAAGATCTGCCACTTCAGGTCTCCATATACATGAAAATAATAATCCTCTACTCCTTGCCTTCCCAAGGTGGAATTAGTGTAATGATATCATGAAAGTAGAGCCTGAAGTAGAATTATTTTCTATTTACTTGCTTCTAAATATGCCCACAGATCAGTAACATTAGCATCACCTGGGACCCTGTTAGAAACATAATTTCAGCCTGCCCCAGAGAAACGGAATCAGAATTTGCATTTTAGCAATATGCCCAAATGATTGGATACACATTGACTTTCGACAAGTACTGGTCCATGGCACTTTGTGAACCAGGGAACTCCCTGTACCTGGAGAAGTTTAGATGATGCTTGGGTGAGCCCCATCAAAAATGGTGGAGAGGGGAGCCATGTATGATGCATGCGGGAGTTAGAACAAATAACTACAGGGGCAGTTGCAATTCTGAGTTTGATATGTGTTCTTCTAGAAAAACACTGAAACAAAGTTTAAAGTGATCTGGAGTGGCCAAAGGAATAATTTATAGATTTTGCAGCTGGATGTGAGCTAGAGATCCCATGAAGATAACGTTAGTTCCAAAAGGAACACATTTTGTAGGGTGGGGAAACTTTGGGCAGTTCTTTGGAGCTTGTGGGAAATACATCTCTAGTGAAGAAGTCTTGTCTAATCATTGGCTTCTTACTTGTCCTCAAAAATGTTCCTCAATTACATTAAGTGATGTTTGTTACTAACAAAACTGTCATTTTCCATGTTGAAGTATGTGTCCCACTTTCAGAGAATCCCAAAAATTAAAAACAGTGGAGGGAAAGGAAAAGTGATGGGCAGATATCCTTCCACACACTTTAAAGGAATATAACACTTGGCTGTAGTGAGTTTTATCTGAGATAGAGTTACAATCTGCTATGGATAATTTTTATTTTGTTTGTCCTTAATCAAGATGCAATCATAAGATTGTGATGAAAAATTAAATTCTTCACTTTGGGAAATTAAACTTTTGATGAAGTCAAAGTCTAGCAGAACAAGTGGCGGCTAAAAGTATTCATCAAGTCAAGACTTGCTCCATCCGTTCAGCTATCCATTCCTCCTTCCATCTTCTCTTCCATCCATCATCCATTTATCCATGCAATAAGTGACCTTATTACCTTTCTAATAAGAATGACAATCTAGTGTATGGACTAAGTTAACTCCTTAGGAGTAGAAAGAAATTCACTCTCTACTCTTAGTGAATTTTAGGTTTGTCACATTTTGCAAAACCAAATCTGCTCATCTTTATGGTTTGCTCGTCAACCAGTGTGAGAGCCAACACTGGCCCGCAGAGCATTTAGTGAATGGCCAGCTGCTTGCTCCCCTCCTTGTGGTTGCTGGTTGGATTAATGCAGTGAACACTGAGAAATGTGGAGAAATAACTTACCTCCTGGGGCCTGAGCTGTCAATATCTCCTTGCAGACTGGCTGCTCCCCATCTTGTTCTTTTTGCTCATTTCCATAATAGACTCCAGTTGATAAAACTCTTCACAGTGATTGATGGCCCACAAGGCACAGCCATTTTCAGGCCAGGAGTAGCAATTTTTAACTTGGGAAATATGACTACAATCAATTTCTTTCTCCTTTTCTTTTCTTGCTTTCTTTTATTTTAGTCATTTCTACAGGGTGTGTCCTTTAGACACCTCTTTCTTGGTCATTATTCCCTAATTAATTCCCTTGTTAAATATAAAGTGTGCATTAGCCTTGACTAATGTCTTCCTTTGTGACTAAGGAAGGAAGAATTTATTACCTTTACATATTGAATCAAGCTGTATAATCACAATTCATTTGTTTAAAGCCCTCATTCTTCATAAACCATACTAGAGTTTAGGCCCCCAGCAGCTGCCAAGAGGATCTCACCTGACTTTCATAAATATGATACGGAGTCAGGTGTTTGCACATGTAATTGGCTTAAAAAGTGGCTGTATTGGCCGGGCAAGGTGGCTCATGCCTGTAATCCCAGCACTTTGGGAGGCTGAGGCAGTCAGATCACGAGGTCAGGAGATCGAGACCATCCTTGCTAACACGGTGATACCCCATCTCTACTAAAAATACAAAAAATTAGTGGGGCATCGTGGGGGGCGCCTGTAGTCTCAGCTACTCGGGAGGCTGAGGCAGGAGAATGGCGTGAATTCAGGAGGCAGAGCTTGCAGTGAGCCAAGATCACGCCACTGCACTCCAGCCTGGGCGACAAAGCGAGACTCCATCTCAAAAAAAAAAGTGGCTGTACTCACGTGGAAACCCATCTCTTCATTTATGTAATGTTTTCAAGTTCACACCATGAAATCATGGAGGGGATGAAATGGAATTGCCCAGTTTGTTGAGAGAACATGCTGACATTTCAAGGGATAAAACAGAGGTGTCAAAAATCTGCAGGCATAAAATCTGCATATGTGTTGGTAAACTAGCAATCTGCTCCTTCTCCAGTTATGTGGTTCTGTGGCATTAGTAAACACAGAAAAGAACCTTAGCTCATCCCAGGGAAGAGAGACTGTGCTGGATATGAGAAGGATGCAGTCTGGGCTACAATGATCTGGTGTAGCCATACAAAAAAATAAAGGGAAAAAGGCTTTGATTAGAAATGGATAGAGTAATGGTTCTCAAAGCTTGGTCCTGGGCCAGATATGGGGGCTCACGCTTGTGATCTCAGCACTTTGGAAGGCCGAGGCAGGAGGATTGCTTGAGCTCCGGAGTTTGAGACCAACCTGGACAACACAGCAAGACCTCATCCCTATGAATAATAATAATAATAAATATTAGATGGGTGTGCTGGTGTGTGCCTGTAGTTCCCAACTACTGGGGAGACTGAGATGGGAGAATCACTTGAGTCCCAGCAGTCAAAGCTGTAGTGATGCATGATCGCACCACTGTCCTCCAGCCTAGGTGACAGAGTAAAACCCTGTCTCAAAAAAAAAAAAAAAAAAAAAAAAAAGAAAAGAAAAGAAAAAAAAAGTGTGGTCCCGGGAGCAGCAACAGCAATATCAACTAGGAGGTTGTTAGAAATGCAAATTCTTGGGCTCCACCGCAGACCTACTGGATGAGAAACTGGTAGTTAGGCCCTCCAGGTGATTCTGATGCAGCTAAAGTTTGAGAAATACTATAACGGAGGATATTTTCCTTCTCTTTTTTGGGAGAAAATCACACTAATCTTCAGTTTGAAGACATGTTTAAAGCTGTTAAGATCTGGTAGGTGGCACATAGAACGGTTTTCACACTGTGGATGCTGAAAAAGAGTTCTCATCTCTAACCAGTTCTTTCTCAAGGACCAAGGATGCTCAAGATGAATTCTTCTCTTTCCCTTCTTCCCTTGACCTCACTGACTCTGTTCTGCAGTGGAAAGTGCTTAGAATTCTGAGTCAAAAGACCGGGGCTTCTGTCTGAGCTTTTCTTCTTAACCACTGTGTGACTCTGGGGAGGTTACTCACCCAGTCTGGGGATAAGAATAATAATAATGCCTTCTGTCAGTCTTACTTGGTTATTGTGAGAGACAATGAAGCCTGTGGAAGCTGTAGAATTTACAAGGTGGTATCTTTCTTCCTACTTGTTAAGCTTTAACAGGGGAAGAGACGGATAGCTGAAGCTCCTGAGTATTCTGTCCATTTCTATGATCTTCCAGTAAATATTGTTGAATGTGTATTCTCTCTCCCTTCTAACAACTGTTCAGTTTATTAGCAGCCTGTCAGTGAGTCCTGGAAGAGGATTTGAGGCCAAATTAGGTGAGAAATGATTGATTGCTCTATCCATAGCACCTGGCCCCTAGGTTCTTTAGAACCCCACCACCGGAGCCTGTTAAGGGTTGGGAACTATTTCTCTCTGAGACCGTCTGTGTTTGTTGCTTTGTGATTGGTTGGTTGTTGTGAATGGATTTTCTTAAATGCTTCTCCTGGAAGTTAGACCTTCAACTTTCTAATTAAGAGATACTGGAAGGTACAACTTACTAAGAAAACCAGGGATTGACTCAAAACCAAGAATCCATAATAACCTCCACTTGGATTTGTTTAAAAAACCTTCAGAGGCACTGGACACATGAAAGACAGAATCCCAAGGAACACTGCCTTCTTCTTAAGGGGCCGCTCGCTGAATCCTTTCCCAGTTGTTTGTCCTTGGCAGCCCTTCCTGGGTTTTAAGCCAGGTCTCAGGGGGGCCTTTCTTCCTTCTTGTGGCTTTATAAAGATTTACCTGCTTTTCCTTCTTCTTACCAAGACTAGGTGGTTATAAGCAAGTGCTCTGTTTCCTCTGAGGGTCTGCCAAAATAACCCTGCAGGTTTATTTCACTTTAAAAGCTCTACTACCAGCCACACAGAGGGAAATAACAATATCAAATGTCTTAGGTTGGTTTCCTCAGAAGCAGACTCTGAGATAAGGATTTGGGGGAAAGGGATTTATGATGAAGTGGTCCCAGGAAACACAACAGGTGAGATGTGAAGAAGCGAGAGTGAAAGGAAGAGTGGGTATTGGGGCAAATCCCAGGTGATTGCCCAAGGCCGTGGGGTTGCTCTCCAGATGGTGAAGGTCACCCTTCAACATTGTCCCCACCAGGGCAAGGGCAAGGAATTTGCACCCTCCCATTCCTCACCCATCACTCATTGGTAAAGGGCTGCCCCTGGGGAGCATTTGATTCCTGAGCTCTGTGTGCACTATAAAAGTTAGTTCCAGCATCCGGGGGCAGTCCTCTGGCAGGTGCTGTGAGGGGGGCATATCATGGACAGGGGTGCATGGGCTTGGAGAAAGATGAGGCACCAGCTGTGTCCCTTAGAGCTATGCTGAGGAATGCTCCCAGGTGCATCTGTCCTCCAGAGCTCCTGCAATCAGCCCTGTGTTCTTGTCCCCAATTCCTGTGTGCAAGAGGGTTCTTCTTGTCATTTAAACCCGTTCTTCAGCCCAGGAGGCCCCCCTCTCAGGGTCAGTTAGGCCTGGCAATGACCATGAGCTGTGGGCCTTTTAGTCTCGAGTGGGTAATTTACTTCTCAGGGGATTTGAAAAGATTGCCTCTTATGTCAATTTTCCTCGGGCTCTGCACCAGCAAAGTCACCTAAGGGCGTCGCCCTGCACTTCCCGCCTCTTAGAGCTAGGTATGCAGAATGTGCCTGATACATGTTCCTTAATTACAAGGAAGATGGAGAGGGGATACTTACAAAATTGGAGGTGATTAAGGTCATTGAAGGGTCACCATTTGGGGAACATTTTGTTCCAGTAGAAGCTTTCATATTGCACAACTGATTTGCTGTTAGTATGAGCAGGGATTTTGTTTTGCTTTGTTTTTAATCGTTGTTTCTTCCCTTTGCTTCTATATAAAGGGAGTTTATAGATGTAAACATTTTAGAACAGAATGCGCATTCTCTTGGGTTCAGCAGGTTTATGGAGACCTGTTCTCCTTTCCACATATGTATAATTTACAGTAAAACATTCCTATAAATCACACAGGCAAGCTCAGGCAAAAATCAAGTTCTTCCATTTGCTGGTTCCAACATTTTGCATCCTAATAAATTCATGGTGAAACTAATCCAGCTGTCTTCTGGGAAAATAAAAAGTTTGAAAGAGGGCTGCTACTATTCATGGCCATGTAATAGTTTGTTTTATACGGCATGGAGTCGAATAGTTATAAACATGAAAGCAGCTGGCAATAAATGACTTTATGACAGCTATTTCAAAGGTATAATGAAGAAAACAAAAAGAAACCAAGTTATTACTTATAATTATAGTGCCTCGGTGAGCTCGCACACCACACTCCAAGCACTTCACTGGCCATTTCTATGTGATCTCATTCACAGTCTCCCACAAATAACCTTGGCCTTTGGATCAGTTAGCCTTGTGGGTGGGATGGGCACTGTAATAGTGTTTGCACTTTTGAATGCAGTTTTTGAAGGAGATGGCATCCTTTTACTATATTCACCCATGCGATGGGGAAAAAAATTGAATTATCGACTATTCTCCACTGTTAAAGAGATTTTATATTAAAAAAAACTTTAAGAGGAGCAATTTGGTAGTATTTTAAAAATTTTAAATGTGCTTCTTCTTTAACCTAATGGTTAAGTGGGTTAATTTTATTTCTAGGAATAGATCCTACCAGAATATATTAGGTAGAAACATCTAGAGTGTCGGTTGTAACGCTGGATATGGGAGTTCATGCCTGGAATCCCAGCACTTTGGCAGGCCGAGGCAGGAGGATTACTTGAGGCTAGGAGTTGGAGATTAGCCTAGATAGCATAGTGAGACCCTCATCTTTCCAAAAACTTAAAAAAATTAACCAGGCATGGTGGTGCGTGCCTATGGTCCTAGCTACTTGAAAGGCTGAGGTGGGAAAAGTTTAATAGTTTCAGTTTGAGGCCGAAGTGAGCTGTGATAGTGCCACTGCATTTCAGCCTGGGCAATAGAGTGCCATCCTTCCTCTTAAAAAAAACACAAGGGTGGCTCATGGCTATAATCCCAGCACTTTGGGAGGCTGAGGCAGGCGGATTGCTTGAACCCAGAAGTTAGAGACCAGCCTGGCCAGCATAGTGAGACCTTATTTCTACAAAACATACAAAAATTAACCAGGTATGGTGGCATGCACCTGTAGTCCCAGCTATTCAGAAGGCTGAGGTGAGAGGATCACCTCAGCTGATGGAGGTTGAGGCTGCAGTGAGCCATGTCAACCTAGGTGACAAAGTGAGACCCTGTCTCAAAACCAAAACAAAACAAAAAGAATATGGGTTGCCAGGTTGCATGTTACAGCAAAATTTACACACAGCCTACATATTCATCAATGTGGCAGTAGTTAAATAAACATAGTATAATCATGCCACAGACTAGAATGTGCTATTAGAAACATATGCGATAGATCAATATACACTGACATTGAATGATTTCCTAAGACCTACTACATGAAAAAAGGCGAGTTCCAGAACAGAAAAACCAATGTAAGCTCCAATTTGTATAGAAGAAAAATATGGCTATGCTTGTATAGATCTTATAACTTAATCATTTATTCACTTATCCACTCAACAGATATTTATTGAGTTCCAGACACCATTCTAGGTGCTGGTGATACAGCAATAAACAAAGCAAAGGTCTTCCCGGGAGTTTGCGACTCAGGAAAGAGGGAACTGATGTTGGGGAGACAGTAAACAAGCAAACAACTGTGTGTCAGGTGGTGATGGGAGTTGTAAAGAGATACAAAGCAGGCTAAGCAATAGAGAGTGATTTAGCTGGAGGCTAGGAAGACCTCTTCGAGGAGGTGACATTTGATCAAAGATCTAAAAGGAACAAGGGAGAAAACCAGGGAGTATTTGGGAAATGGAGTGTGCCAGACAGAGGTGGCAACAAGGTCAGTGGCCCCGGAGCAGAATCATGCTTTGTGCATTTGAAGAACAAAAGGAGACCAATGTGGCTGGAACTCAAGAGCAGGGAAAAAATGGAAGGAAGGGGCTAAGGAAGTGAAGATTGGAGGTTATGGTTGTGATTTTGAATTTTATTAAAGTATGATGGAAGGTGATTACAGGGTTGAGATGAGGAAGAGGACGTGACACTATTTAGTCTTTAAAATGTAAATGAATGCAGCAGAAGGATTCTCACTCTACTCTTGGCAGTGATGGCCTCAAGGAGGTGGTTCTCAGTGAATTAGAGGAGAGAAAGCATGTGGCTGTAAGAGAACTGTTCTCACTGTGATCTGCCTGTACCTGTCTTGTTTGAGCCTTGTATTCATGTATTATTTGTGTAATTAAAAAATAGAATCAATTACTCTTTATAGGAGATAAATCCTTTAGTATTCCTTTCTGTGAACTTGGACAAGTTTTCTTTCTTAGCTTTTCTCTTCTCCATGTTTATAGAAAGTGGGCAATCTGTTTTTGATCACAGGCTTGTTCATGGGAATGAATCAGATAATGCACATAGAGCTCTGAGCCCAGGGCTCAGCACATTTCAGTAATTCACGAAATGACAACAATTATTGCTGCAATGCTGCTGCCTCCCATGTCCAAACACTGTGAGGCATTCAGGATGCTATAAAATTGCCTGTCCCTCTATCACCTTTATCTTGAGCTATTGAGAAGGATAAGAGGCTGTTTCATAGCATCACAGAATTTAATAGCCAAATAAGCCATCTAGCCCAGCTCTGCTCCTTTTATAGATGGGGATACGGAGGTGCTAAGGGGATATACCGTTGGCTCCCAGACCTGCAGCTAGTGAGTGACCTGTGCTCGTGCTTTCCATGTCAAATCTTTATTTCCTGCATTGGTATTTTCCTAACTTTGGTCATTTACATTCCATCTTCTGGTTTACCTAATAGTCTAATTGACTCTTTAAGCAATTTTATTTTCAAAGGAAACTTTGTATCATTGTCATAAATGGAAAACAAGCCTTACTTGTTATAATAGATTATAATAACTTATAGTTTTAGCATAGTTGTATCATTGCCATTGCTACAGTAATGCTATATAACCAGCGACTCAAAAACTCAGTAATGTGCAATAGTAAGCATTTCTTGCTTACATGGCTATGGGTTGGTTGGGGCACAGCCGATCTAAGACTGAGTTTACTACATGTACTCCACTTGTCTGTCAGCCTCCCTGGACCAGTAGCTACATGAGGCATGTTCTTATGGTATAGTCTTCTCATTGTTCTCCTCCAAAGACAGGAGTGCAAAAGTTTAAACCTAAATGTCATGTCCATTATTATCCCATTGGCCAAATCAAGTCACATGCTCAAGTCTATCATCAGCGGGATGAAGAAAAATATATCCCCTCTGTCTTAGTCAGCTCAGGCTGCTATAACAAATACCATAGTCTGAGTGGCTTAAACAACTTATATTTCTCACAGTTCTGGAGGCTGGGAAGTCCAAGGTCAAGGTGCCAGCAGGTATGGTGTCTGACAAGAGCTCTTTTCCTGGTGTGTGGACTGCTGTCTTCTTTCTGTGGCCTCATATAGTGGAAAAAGAGATAATCTTCCTGGTGTTTCTTCTTATAAGAACACTGATCCCATTCATGAGGGAGGGGCTCCACCCTTATCCCCTAATTGCCTCCCAAAGGCTCCACCTCCTAATGCCATCATATTGGGAATTAGGTTTCAGCATATGGATTTAGGGGATGGACACAACATTGCATTCATACTACTCCCCTCGTGGAGTGTCTTACTTGGTTCAGGATGCATAACAAATTACTATAGACTGATTTAAACAACTAGCATTTATTTCTTACAGTTCTGGAGGCTGGAAATCTAAGATCAGAGTGCCAGCATAGTCAGGTTAGGGTGAGAGCCCTCTTTCAGGGCTCAAGTTGCAGACAGCCAACTTATCCTTGTATTCTCACGTAGTGGAAAGAAGAGCTAGGTAGCTCTCTGGCCTCTAATGTCCTCTAGTGGCACTAACCCCACTCATGAGGCCTCCACCCTCACGACCTAATAACCTCCCAAAGGCCCCACCTCCAAGCACCATCACAGTGGGACCAGAGCTTCACCACGTGAATCTTGTAGGGGACACAAACATTCAGTCTATTGCAGAGCAACCGCAAAATTATATGGTAAAGGGTATGTGTAGAAGGAGGGATGAAGACTTGGGAAAAATGTAAATATCACATTTAAATGGGTAATGTCCATCTGTTTACCACCTCAAAATATCTTTCATACCCCTAGAGTTAGGCATACCATGGTTTGAAAATGCTGAAGTATATACTGCACCCCAGTTAAGGGCATGATGGCACAACCCACTATGCTGATAACCAACATGTAGAGAAAAGAGTGGGGCCAAGCACAGCGGCCCATGCCTGGAATCCTGGCACTTTGGGAGGCCAAGGCAGGAGGATCAGTTGAAGCCAGGAGTTTGACACTAGCCTGGGAAACATAGTGAGACCTCATCTCTACAAAAAATAAAAACAAATTAGCCAGATGTGATGAATGCCTGTAGTCCCAGCTACTTAGGAGGCTGAGGAGGGAGGATGGCTTGAGCACAGGACTTTGAGGCTGCAGTATGCTAGGACTGTACCACTGTACTCCAGCCTGGGCAACAGAGTGAGACCCTGTCTCTGAGAAAAAAAAAAGAAGGAAAAGAATGGTATTCTGAATTTCATTGTTTCTAAGATGCACATGTTCTCATATTCTAACTTATTTGAACTAGGATAACTCTTATACTTGAGGTGTTTTACAATCACACATAGTTGTGATGAAGCTTCTCTGCCTGTACACATGCACACTTGGTCGTCATTTCTGGCGGATTGGCTGGGCAGCTGCAATCCCTTGACTTTCAGCTAAGCAACCAATTAGGGGCCACGTGAGGAGGAGGCATATGTCTTGGCTGTTGTCTGAAACCCTTTGTTGGAAGCTCTGGCATGAAAAAAGAAAGAGCTACCCACAAAACTTTCAGAGAAGGAGGCAGCAGTTTGGAAGAAAAGTGCAGAGCCAACAGTGGGTCAGTCATTAAGGACCAGAGAAACACCATCATTCTTAAGGGTATGAGGATAAAACTGTGGAAAATTCCTATCTATGACTCTGAGTTGAAAAGTGATTCATAAGTGCTGGATCCTGAATGGGAGGAAGTTTTAGGAAACAAACAATTTATCTCCTTTTTATCCATGCTCTAGAGGAAGATGTGCTTAAAAATTATCCACATAAATCAACAATAGCAATTTCAATGAGTATGCAATGAAAATCCTAAATGATAAGAAAGCATGTATTATGTTTTAACTAGTGGAGCTTTCTCTTCTTAGTGGTCCACAAAGTAACACAAAATAATGGTGTTTCTTACAATTGACAGCTTGCTTGAGTCAGTGAAATGTGATATATAATTAAAAACACTTAAATGGAAGGTATATCAGGTAGCATGGTTTTGCTTGCAAATAATGGGAAATCTAACTAAAACTGACTAAACAGTAAGGAATGTGTTGGCTAAGCAATTGAAAAATTCTAGAGGTTAAGAGCACTTTACAGTTAATTTACACCAGCAGGTCAATGGTGGTCAATAAACTCTTCATGTTTCTATTCTTGTGGCTATGGAGGGGAAGGTATGATGCTTATTTAGGTCAGTCAGCCCCTTCCCATGGAGCTGAAGGTGGAGTCATTTCTACCCAGACTGCAAGACGCTGTGTAAGAGTGGATGGGATGACGATGGGTAAGCAAGAGAGAAAGAAATTCCCACTTTGCAAGAATGCCTCAACTGAGAATCAAGGGTCAGGGAAAAGCAAGTGGTAGGGATGATGGCTTAGGGTTTATTGTGTATGTTCTGAGACACTGTTAGGGTCAAGACAGAGAAGGCTGAGGAGCATTTCCTTCCTTACCCTTAAATTACTTAGACAGAAAGGGAAGAAATGAAGACAGACTTTCAAGGGAATGGGAGACAGAGTCTACAGCCTTAAGGATTTCAGTGTTTTTGCAAATCTGCTTGATACCAACATGTTGGGCTATAAAAGTATTTCCCACTTGGTGGCCCAATCTATAATTTCACATAAGAAAAAATTCTCCACTCTTAAGTCAAATTTATTTTTATTTTATTTTTTAAGACACAGTCTCACTCCTGTGGCCCAGGCTGGAGTGTAGTGGTGGAATTATGGCTCACTGCAGCCTCAACATCCTGGGCTCAGGTGATTCTGCCACCTCAGCCTCCTGAGTAGCTGGGACTACAGGCATGTGCCACCATGCCCGGCTAATTTTTTGTATTTTTAGTAGAGGCAGGGTTTCACCATGTTGCCCAGGCTGGTCTCTGACTCCTGCTCCAAAGTGATTTGTCTGCCTCGGCCTCAAATGATTTTTTTTTTTTTTTTGTCTCCCTAGAATTTCTGATGGCTGGGTGCTCAGGCCTGATTAGCATGGAGACATAGTGCTCCTGAAGTTTGCTGAAAGGAGAATCTGGAGGCTCACAAATTGGGTTGCTAATGTCATTCTCCAGATTCTAGAGGTGATTGCTGAGTTATGTGTAACACCTGCCATGGGTTTTGGTACAATTTATCATTCCTCTGAGGGATGGTATTTGCATGGAAGGTGGTTATGTTAAATGCAGCTTTGAAATAAAGAAATCTCATGCTACTCACTTCTGATGGCCCCATCAGAAGTTTATTATGGCAGAGAACACAAACTATATGCTGCAAAAGTCATTAGTTTGCTTGTTCACTTGCTCTTTCTCAATCTCTCTCTCCCTGTCTCTCTCTGTCTCTCTCTGAGTAATAAAAAATGATTAATGGAGTAGGCTTAGTTTAGATGAATTCTGTGCAAAGTTATTTTACACAATGAATTTTTTTCCACGATACTCTATTCCCATCTCTGCTTTATCATTGCCTTTTTGTTTGAATTAATGCAATAATATTACCAAAGTCATCCTCCATTACACTACCATTTGCTTTCACGTTCAAGGCAACGATGTCATTTCCAGATGAAACTATTTGTCCTTGTTAAAACAGACAAGGCAGTTGGTACATTCAGACTCAATTACTAAGTTGCATGATTGATTCCAAGATAGAACTGAGAGCTAAGGCAAATGAAACTTGTCATTAACTGTGCAGTATGTTTTTCTTCTGCTAGATCTGATGGGAGAAAGATTCACATAGCTGGATCTAAGAGGGAAGTGAAAGGGAGTTAGCCCAGATCGTTCCCAGAAAACAGACTCTAAGACAGAGTGTAGAATGCTAGATGTTTATTAAGGAGTGCCCTTAAATCAATACCTGGGGAAGAGAGAGAGAGGAAACAGGAGTAGGCTGAAGGAGAAGATGAGCTGGATGTAGACCCAATGATGGACCCTACAGGCACAGTGAGGAACTCTGAAGCTGGAAGGACCCTTCAGTGTTGTACTGATGAGCCAAGGTGGCCAGGCCTTGTACCACTTCATTGATTAGTTACTGGTGTGAACTGTCATGGGCAGGAGCATGATTCTGGGTGAGGTGGCTTTTTATAGCTGAGGCAGTCCTTGAAAAGGTTGATAGTTGAAAGCTGTCTGCTGGGTTCTAGGTCCTAGACTCCAGGTCAGTGATTCTCAACCAGGGGTGAATTATTTCCCCCTGGGAATATTTGACAATGTCTAGAAATATTTCTGATTAGCACAACTGGAGAGATGCTACTGATATCTAGCTGGTAGCATCCAGGGGTGCTGCTAAACCTACCACAATGCACATAGCCTCCAAGAACAAAGGATTATCTGTCCAAAATATCGGTAGTGCTGAGGTTGGGAAGGCTTGCTGTGGAGCAACAGAACCTGGTGGACATCACAGCATCCATGCGAGGAGTCATCACTAATCAAGATATTACTACTTCTCAGATACAATGCTCATGTTCTTTATTTCTCTTACTCCTCCTAAAAACCCTTTGAGGCAGGCCTCAAAGTTTCCATTTACTAAAGGAAAAAGCAGTGCTCAGAGTAGTTCAGTAAACTGCCCCACATTATGAATTGGAAGGACACCAAGATGTGAGTTAAAGTGGGCCATCTTGTTGAAAACATTTTGCTATCTTCTGGCTTTCCTTTTGAAAGAGTTCAGAACATACAACCCCAAAATATGTGCCCCTCTGGCACATTGACTATTTTGAGTGAAAGGCACTTTAAAAAAGGGCAGGTGCAAGAAGAACACTCTTGCAGTCCTTTTTAAAAGCAGGAGATAAAATTTCCACGTGAAAGATATCCTCCCTGTACTAGAAGAAAAGTGTCATACTTATCATCAAGGATGGGAAGTTGAGGCCACTGGAAATCTGTCCAAACACACCTCGTTAAACTAACTCTTGTCTTTCTTGTCACTTCACCCAATTAACTACCCTAGCCCAAGCCCCTTTACCTTGTCCCATCTTCATAATCTAGTACTCTTTGTCTAATTTAGTATATGTGTTTAACTTTAACTGCATCTTTCAGTCACCATTTTCTTATGAAGCCTCCAATGCCACATACAACTTGAATTAAATACATTTGTATTGTATTTTTTTTCTTGTCGATCTGTCTTGTGTCGATTTAAGTATCAGCCACAACAGAAAAACTCTAAGAAGGTAGAGGTAAAATTTTGCCTTCCCTACACCTTGAAGGCTCAATGCAGCCATTCTCAAACATTTTTTTTTCTTTCCAGACATGAGATATATGATGCTCACATGTTCAGTTTGCTCCCATGGAATTCCTGGGGCTCAAGCTGTAAACTCACTTTTATCCTACTTAAAAGGTACAGTGGAACATGACTGGCATGGCACAAATACGGGGGTGACTCTGAATCCTCTCTGATTTGTATTTTTAAGTAGACTATTCCTGAACTCTGAGTCCTTTCTAATCGTAACAAATATACAGTAAGCTTGCAGTTGATTTTCATATGGAGAGTAACGCCTATTGGTAGTGTTGGTGAATGCCTGTAAAGAGACTACAACACTTTCAGAATTTGCATTACACTGTTGCTTCATGATCTGTATCATTGAATGATTAAGTCATTTAAGAACATTCTTCAGATGTTATTGGCACCTCAAGAACCCTCGGAATCAAAGCATTGACTCATAAATTTAATTTAAAAAGAGTGGCTACTGTGTTCCAGAAACTGTTCTACTTTCTCATTATAAACAGTAGAATTTACTATTAATAGTAAAGACTTCTGCAGGAGCAGAAAAAGCCTATATCATTTTACAGACATACAGTTGAGCTTAACAAAGTCAATTTATACTCTCTCTGAAACAAAATCACATAAATTTTGACATTTTTAATAGAGCATCATGCAAAGGGAATAAACAAACATAGGCTATGTAATAGTGTTAATACAAATAAAAGGCAGTACACATTTAGCGAAAAGATATAAACAAAAAGGACTTAGATCTTTTATTATTATTGACCTCAATAGTAACGTTAGTTATTATGGTTCATAGCAGCTGCAGTTTTCAGATTCTAGCATAGTGCCAGTAACTTAAAAAAAAATTCTGTCATTAATTCCAATAGCACATTTCTTTTTTCACTTTTTATTTTATAGATTTAGGGGGTACAAGTGCACTTTTGTTACATGAATATACTGTGTAATGGTGAAGACTAGGCTTTTAGTGTAACCATCACTCTAACAGTGTACATATACTGTACCCTTCAGGTAGTTTCTCACCCCTTGCCTCCTTCCACCTTTCTGAGTCTTCAATGCATTATTCCACTCTCTGTGTCCATGTGTACTCATTTTTTAGCTACCACTAAAAGTGAGAACATGTAGTATTTGTCTTTCTGTGACTGAGTTATTTCACTTAAAATAATGGTCTTTAGTTCCATCTATATTGCTGCAAAACACATGATTTCATTCTTTTTTGTGGCTGAGTGGTATTCCACCTACCATCTTTTCTTTATCCAGTTCTCCACTGATGGACACTTAGGTTGACTCCATATTGTTACTATTGTGAATAGCACTGTGATAAATGTAGGAATAGAGGTTTTTAAAAAAATAATAATTTCTTTTCCTTTGAGTAGATACTAAGCAGTGAGATTGTTGGATGGAATGGCAGTTCTATCTTTAGTTCTTTGAGAAATCTCCGTACTGTTTTCTGTAGAGGTTGTGCTAATTTACATTCCCACCAACAGTCCACAACACATTTCTGTATGGTGGGCATTATCTTCATTTTACAATTGAAAAATACAGGCCAGAAAGAGTAAAACAACTTGGTTGAATTTACACAGAAATCCATTGGCAGAGAAAGTTGCCACACCCAGACCACTTTCTATAGCTAGAAAGCCTAATTTAGAGTAAAATGTACATTTACATTTGTCAATTCATTTTTTTCAATCAAATTCTCTAAACACTGCTAAGCAAAATATGGCATAAGCAGTACTGTGCTGGTAAATGTTTAAAGACTGGCTGTCAAAAAAGGGGTATATATTATATAAGCTTCTTTTCAATTGTACTGACATAAAGAACATGTAGCACACAATTTACATACAATAATAATAATAATATATGTAATACTCTTTATTATACATTCTAAATAGTTGATTGATTTTCACAGAATGCTTTTGTTGAATTTTACCTAAAATATGTATCCATAGCCAGTCTGTGGTTTTAACTGTCCCACAATATGGGTCATGAATGTTAATTGATGTTTTCAGATTTTAAGCAACTGATGTGACATCATGTACCATGGAGCTGGAAAGAGAGACTTGTGTAGTATTTCCCCATACACATACAATGGACATACATAATCTCAAGAGCATAGGTAATAGTCAAATGTGCAAAGTAATTAGAAAGGGATGAGTTCTGACTATTGGTTATCTGAGTTTTGATATAATTTATTTCATTGTAGGTTTATATAATTTAATTTCTTAATAATAACTGTTTAACAATTGCCTCACAAGATTCCTGAAAACTTAGCAGTTGGTTCTTGTGAGCTGATGTAACTGCTGATAGGGAACAGTTACCAGTTAATCAAATATCCCCATTTCCAGTGTCCCCTACTCCAACTCATAGCTCTGAATATGTAAGTAGAGGGCATCCCATTATCAAGCAAAATAGATGTTGAGAAAGATGATGTTGAATAGAGTTGTTTCTTTAATATTCATTGTTATTTTTGTGGTTTATTCACAGGCGTTTCCCTGCATCTCAACAGGCATTTATGGTAAGTGATACAGCTTTTGATGATGTTTGTATTTCTTTATTTTGCTGTTAAATGCAGAGATTAAGTGAAAAAAGAGGTTCTTTGATGAATATATTTTGCTGTGATTTAAAGAGACTAAAAATGCTCGTCAAATCCCATTAAAGAGTGTCATGAGGCTATTCAGATTCTTTTGTGTTCTTGAATTTGGTTATATTGGGTATCACATGAAATTATTTGATACATTGTGGCTTGACGTCTTTTGTTAAACAAAAAATTTGGTTCTAGTAGGATTGACCTCTAATATTGCTTTGTTTAATGAAATCAAATTTCTTCTCAGTAGAAAGCATAATGTACATAGAGTTTAGCAGTATCATTATTTTGTTGCTATTTACAAAATAATAGAAAAATTAAAATGCATACATATGCATATATCTGTGTTTTCAAATTTTAAAAAAGTCCAAAGAAGTGACTTTTACTAAATATGAAGAATTTTAATAAACTGCAAATTTTTTTTCTGCATAGTGATGGATTGTTTTAAGTAGTGAATGCTTCACTTACAGATGGAAGCAAAATGTTTTTTAATCACTTGCTTTCACTAGCCTAAAGCTCTCTAAATATTCTTCCACCTACCTACAAGAACATTTTTTATAATTTTTTTCAGACCGTTAATAAGTCTGTTTTATAATGTTAAAGATTTTCTGATCTAAGTAAAATAGATTACATTCTTTCTGAACTTAAACTTCTCACATGGAAGCTGTCAGCTGAAGCATAAAATATGTAAAAATGTAATATATATGTATATATTTTAAATTCATTATTACAATGAAGGACTACCTAGATTGATGTCAAAGGTAGGAGCTGTATTTTTTTTTTCTTAATCTGGTATTTCTTTTGAAGGTCTTGAGCAAAATAAAATGGGAAATGTAGGCCTGAACCAAATTAAGTGGGAAAGAATTTTGTCACACTATTTAAAAATTTAAGGTTTCTTCCTTCGGTTTAAGCCTTCTTCCTCTCCAGATTCCCCTACAGCCTGTCTTTGTGGAAACGGGTTGAGCACTGGACTGGAGGGGGCTAAACTAGACCATCTGCACAATTATCCCCAACATGGCCATACTTTCTGCCTCACAAATGCCCAATAACAAACCTTAAATATTTGCTTAAAGGAAGTATTATGTACAAAGTTATGCCTGGCAAATACCCTAACTCTTTATTTCGCCTTACCTAGAGTCAAACCAAACTTCATTGCAGAAATGGTTTTATTATGAGAATGTTCTTTCATTGCAATCTTGATTTTCCTTGCCAAAAAAAAACAAATAAACAAAAACTCAATGCCTACACCAATACTATACACATCATTTTCTATGTTTATTACCTTGTCAGAGAGTTGAAGTATGCTTTACTCCTGAGAATCTTATGGTAATGTGTTAAGAGCTTCAAAAAGGGAATTGATGTAATATATGTGGTATACTATAAGTAGGGGAGTGGTGGGAAAGGAAAGCAGAAAAGCAAAGGAAAATAGGGAAGGACCATAAAATCAGAGGCTCCAATATGATCATGTCAATAGATGCAGAAAAAGCAGTTGATAAAATCCAGCAACCTTTATGATAAAAACCCTCAACAAAATAGGTATAGAAGGGACTTACATTAAAGTAATAAAAGCCATATATGGCAAACCAACAACCAACATCATACTGAATGGGGAAAAGTTAAAAGCATTCCCCGTGAGAACTGGAACAAGACAAGGATGCCCATTTTCACCACTTGTTTTCAACATAGCACTGGAAATTTTAGCCAGAGCAATCAGACGAGAGAAAGAAATAAAAGGCATCCAAGTCAAAAAAGCAGAAGTTAGACTGTTGCTCTTCTCTATAATATGATCATTTACCTAGAAAACGCTAAAACTCACACAAAAAGCTCCTCAATCTGATAAACAAATTCAGTAAAGTCTCAGGATACCAAATCCATGTACAGAAATCAGTAGCACTGCTATAAAGCAACAACAACCAAGTTGAGAGTCAAATCAAGAACTCAATCCCTTTCACAAGAGCTGCAAAAAAAAAAAAAAAAAAAGATAAAATATTTAGGATTATACTTAACCAAGGAGGTGAAACATCTCTACAAGGCAAACTATGAAACACCGCTGAAAGAACTCAGAGATGACACAAACAAATGGAAATATATCCCATGCTCATGGATGGGTAGAATCAGTATTGTGAAAATGACCATACTTCCTACAGATTCCCATCAAAATACCATCATCATTCTTCACAGAACTAGGAAAAAATAAAGCCGAAAATTCATATGGAACCAAAAAAAGAGCCTGCATAGCCAAAGTAATATTAAGCAAAAAAAAAAAAAAAAAAAAAAAAAAATCTGGAGGCATGACATTACTCAACTTCAAATTATACTACAGGTCTATAACTAACAAAACAGCATGGTATTCCTATAAAGCAGGCACATAGACCAAGAGAACAGAATAAAGAATCCAGATATAAAGCCAAATACTTACAGCAAACTGATCTTCAACAAAGCATACAAAAACATAAATTGGGGAAAGGATATCCTATTCAATAAATGGTGCTGGGAAACCTGGCAAGCCACAAGTAGAATGAAACTAGATCCTCATTTCTCACCTCACACAAAAATCAACTCAAGATGGATCAAAGACTTAAATCTAAGACCTGAAACCATAAAAATTCTGGAAGAAAACTCTTCTAGACATTGTCTGAGGCAAAGAATTCATGACTAAGACCTCAAAAGCAGATGCAACAAAAACAAAAATAAATAATTGGGACCTACATTAACTAAAAAGCTTCTGCACAGCAAAAGAAATAATCAGCAAGCAGACAGTCCACAGAGTGGGAGAAAATATTTGCAAACTATGCATCTGACCAAGGACTAATACCCAGAATCTATAAGGAACTCAAACATATCAGCAAGAAAAAAAAATCCCATAAAAAGTGGGCAAAGGACATAAATAGACAATTCTCAAAAGAAGATATACAAACAGCCAACAAACGTATGAAAAAATGCTCAACATCACTAATTACCAGGGAAATGCAAGTTAAAACCACAATGAGATACCACCTTACTCCTGCAAGAATGGCCATAATTAAAAAGTCAAAAAACAATAGATGTTGGGGTGGATGTGGTGAAAAGGGAACACATTTATGCTGCTGGCGGGAATGTAAATTACTACAACCATTATGGAAAATGGTATGGAGATTCCTTAAAGAGCTCAAAATAGAACTACCATTCTATCCAGCAATCCCACTACTGAGTATTTATCCAGAGGAAAAGAAGTCATTATATGAAAAAGACACTTGCACATGCATGTTTATAGCAGCACAATTCACAATTGCAAAGATATGGAACCAACCTAAATGCCCATCAACCAATGAGTAGAAAAAGAAAATGTGGTATGTATATACCCCATGGAATACTACTCAGCCATGAAAAGGAATGATATAATGTCTTTTGCAGAAATGTGGATGCAGCTGGAGGCCATTATTCTAAGTGAAGTAACTTAGAAATGGGAAGCCAAGTATTGTATGTTCTCACTTGGGTGTTAGAACTAAGCTATGAGGATGCAAAGGCATAAGAATCATATCATGGACTTTGGGGACTTGAGGGTGATGGGTGGGAGGGTTTTGAGGGATGTAAAACTATCTATTGGGTGCAGTGTACACTGCTTGGGTGACAGGTACACCAGTATCTCAGAAATTACCACCAAAGAATTTATGCATGTAACCAAAAACCACATGTAGTCCCAAAAATATTGAAATAAAAATAAAATTTAAAAAAGTGTAAAAAGACATTTTACTTAATTGCTATAATACAAAAAAGCAGAAGAAAACACATTTTCCAATACAGTAGCTTAAAAATATTCAAGTATCTCATGAGATCTACGATATATTTATGTATCTATAATTTATTAACAATTCATCATTCACTTAATCATAATATTTGTTCCACACACAATGTAATAATTTAAACACACACACAAAAGAATTGTTAGGTCATATTATATGGATATGTTTAACTGTATTGCGAAATACCAAACTGTTTTCTAAAGTGATTGAATCAATTTATACTCCTACCCACTCTACCCACTCCATTTGAAGATCCCCATGTTCCCTGTCCTCCCCAGTGTTTGGTATTGCCAGCCTCTAAAATTGTTGCCAATTTATTGAGTGTGAAATTTTATCCCATTGTGGTTTAAATTTGCATTTTCTTGATTATTAATAAAGTAAACTTTTTAAATATCAAAAACAAAAGAATCTCCAGAGTGGACAGTAAGAACTAACTAAAATCTAGAGTCGATCATGGTCCATTTTAATCTGTGAAGAATAGGGATTTCACCCTAGAGAGAGTAATGTGGTTCAAAATATAATAACTGGTTCAGTACACCATTGTGGCAAATGGGAGGGAAATAGTGAAGATTGTCAGGGATGGCATTAATAGTGTGAATCACATTAGCTGGCTTGGAGGGCTGTCACCAGGCAAGTTTAGTCATTTTCACAATGCTAGGTCAGAAAAAATACTTCTTCAGTCCTGGCTACTTGTCTCTTTCCCCTCTGTTTTTTGGTAAATTTAAAAGTGAGACTGATATACACAAAGGTCACGTGCCATATTGCTTTTGGTTAGTCCCACTGGGGCTGAAACCTAGCTTTCCTTTTAGCTTCATAACCTCCTGTTTCAGTAACTTTAGATTGCTATGTCTCTGTGGTTTATAGACCATTCAGCATTATGCAACTTGAAAATTACTTCACATGTCCTGCATTAGTCAGTTTTCATGCTGCCGATAAAGAAATACCCGAGACTGGGCAATTCACAAAAGAAAGAGGTAACTGGACTCACAGTTCCACGTGGCTGGGGAGGCCTCACAATCATGGCAGAAGGCAAGGAAGAGCAAGTCACGTCTTACATGGATGGCAGCAGGCAAAAAGAGAGCTTGTGCAGAGAAACTGCTGTTTTCAAAACCATCACATCTCATGAGACCCATTCACTATCACAACAACAGGACAGGAAAGACCCACCCACATGATTCACTCATCTCCCACTTAGTCCCTCCCACAATATGTGGGAATTATGGGAGCTACAAGAGGAGATTTGGGTGGGGACACAGAGCCAAACCATACCATTTATGGTTTATAGACCATTCAGCATTATGCAACTTGAAAATTATTTCATATGTCCCTGGTGAAGTTACAGCTTTCTTAGTCCTTGCTTCTTTCCCAGGATCTGTGTATTACAGACTAGTTTTCTTGCTCTTATTTGAAGCCCTCCTCGTCCTTCATTAACCAGATAAATTTTCTTTCATCTTTTTTTATTAGGGTTTGAGATAATATTCTATTTAAAGAAAGTGGTCCATAGCTGAAAAGAAAAATTTTACAAAGCAAACACAAGCCCCAACATTTTTGTAAGTCATACTAGAATGGAGGTAGAGAAGGTTTTTAGAATCATTTCCTGGTTGCACTCTTTTTCTTTCTTGTTCCATATTCCAAATCTCACTAGAATTGTTTTTCTAAAATACCACTTGGTGCATGTTTCCCATCTGCCCAGGAGCCTTTGATCATATTCTATTTCTTGCAGTTGATGTTCATTCTTCCTAGCCTGAACAATGGGCACTTTCTATATCTCCATAAACTAGTGCTTTCAAAATGTGTGAGAAGGAGGGAAATTGGTGTGCTAAGGATGTAAATTGGTGTGCTAAGGATGTAAATTGGTGTGCTAAGAAATTTATATATGCCTTTTCCTTTGCATCTTTAAAAGGGAGATTTAAATTTGCGGCAGTTCTTAAAGTTATTTGATGATAGAAACTAGTATATCCTCAACCTTTCTCTGGACTATGTTTTCTTCAGAATATAGTTTGAGAAATTTCTTGGTACCCATTCATCATGGTTATATCTTTTGTGACCCACATGTACACGATCTGATGAATATAAGAACTTGCCATTGCGCAGTGAGGTCTAATCTTGGGTCCCTTCCTGAAACTTACTCCTTAACACCTCTTCCCCAATGCACACACACCAAATTCACACATACCATCGCCACCAGTGTTGTCTATCTCATGCCCCAAGCAGAAACATGCCAAGCACATTTAAGCAGACTGAAACATTTTTAAAAAGTTTTATTTTAGGTTTGGGGGTACATGTGAAGGTTTGTCACATAGGTGAACTTGTGACACAAGGGTTTGCTGTACAGATTAGTTCATCACCCAGGTATAGAGCCCAGTGCCCACTACCTTTTTCTGCTCCCCTCCTTCCTCTCACCCTCCACCCTCAAGTAGACCCCAGAATCTGTAGTTCCCTTCTTTGTGTTCATGAGTTCTCATTATTTAGCCTCCACTTATAAGTGAGAACATACAGTATTTGGTTTTCTGTTCCTCTGTTAGTTTGCTAAGGATAATAGCTTCCAGCTCCATCTGTATTCCTGCAAAAGACATAATCTCACTCTTTTTTTTTTATGGCTGCATGGTATTCCATGGTGTATATGTACCACATTTCCTTTATCCACTCTGTCACTGATGGGCATTTAGGTTGATTCCATGTCTTTGCTATTGTGAATAGTGCTGCAATGAACAGTCACATGCATGTGTCTATATAGTGGAACGTTTTATATTCCAACAAAAATTAGCCATGATAGTGGGCATCTATAATCCCAGCTACTCAGGAGGCTGAGCCAGTAGGATTGCTGGAACCCGGGAGGTGGAAGTTGCAGTGAGCCAAGGTCACACCATTGCACTCCAGCCTGGGCAACCAGAACAAAACTCCACAAAAAAAAAAAAAAAAAAAAAAAAAAAAAAGATTTATATTCCTCTGGGTATATACCCAGTAATAGAATTGCTAGGTCAAGTGATAGTTCTGCTTTGAGCTCTTTGAGGAATCACCATACTGCTTTTCACAATGGTTGAACTAATTCACACTCTGACCAACAGTGTATAAGTGTTCCCTTTTCTCTGCAACCGTCCCAGCATCAGTTATTTTTTGACTTTTTAAGAATAGCCATTCTGACTGGTGTGAGATGGTGTGTCACTGTGGTTTTGATTTGCATTTGTCTAATGATAAGTGCATTGAGGTTTTTTTCATTGGCTTGTTGGCCACATGTATGTCTTCTTTTGAGAAGTGTCTGTTCATGTCCTTTGCCCACTTTATAATGGGGTTGTTTGTTTTTCTCATGTAAATTTGTTTAACAGGCTGAAACTTGATCTGCAGAAAGTCTTCCTTAAGTATGCCAACCCTTGGTGGTCATTATACTTTCTGAAATTCTTTAGCATTTGTGTCAGGACAATTATCAACTGCTTCCTCATGTTGCTCCATAGATTTCTGCTTATATATTCTGTGCTCACGGCCAGTTTGGAATTTAAAGAGCAGGAATTCACTTCTGCGTACCCTTTGCACGCCCAGTGCTTAGCAAAGCACTGTGTCTGTAGGAGAAGCTCAGCAAATATTTGGTTCATGACAGCAGTGATTGTAACCCAAATTGTTGCCTAACTGAAGATATAGAAAACAGAATTCTTGATTGGCAAAATAACAGATAAAGAAAGCTACCCAGTTGGTATTTTCTTAATGGGCAAACGTCGCTATTCTAGGAAAAACAAATGTGTTTTTAAAAGGCATTCTCAAACTGGAAGTTTGTATTTGTAGGTATGGCAGTGTCCACCCTGTCAAGGTAAAATGGAGACTCAAGAACTTATTCAGTTAGAGAGCCAAACTAAATACAGCATTTTACTTCAGTTAAAATAGAACCCCTTTGTGGTTTATTACAGTCCATGGAACAATGGTCACTCAGGAACATACAGGTCAGCTGGCCATCCAGGAGGTCCTGTTCTGACTAAATGTACCCCAGACCCAGCCCATCTCTCCAGTAGCTGCAATTTCCCACACACCTGTTTGCTTTGGAGTTACCTTCACTTTTAGATTTATGCCCCATAAGTCCACTGTCATCCTAGTTCTGCTATAACAAAATTTTGAGGATGGCAGAGCTACCTTTCAAATGGATTTGGTTATTTAATCACTGAGATTATTTTATAACAGGATAATTTCAAGAGTGAGCATACCCATTTCCTGGAAACTCGGACCTCAGCATCACACTCACAGTGTGTCTGGAGGACACGGCCAGGTGCCAGTACTTTGGGGGTGCTCAGGACCCTGGCAGAAGCTCTCCTAGCCTTCTCTCACTCTGCGTCCCTGTAGCCACAAACCATCAATTGCAGTGAAACCATCTGAGCCTCTTTGTAAGGCACAGCCTGAGGAATATCCTCAATGTGGTTAACCTGATCTAAGGAGGAGACAGGATGAGAGAGACGCTGCCTTCTTTGAAGTTCCCCTGGAAGAGGCCAGACTTTTCCACTCTGACATTCAGTGAGCACTGTTGCCACTCCAACGTGATGTTTCCAGGATGGTTCCACAGGGCACCAGACCACCTGCTTACACTCAGGATGAAAAGCCTCATTTGGCCAAATACCAAAGAAAGCCCTGTGCTACTTTTGGAAAAATAGATCCAGATGAGGCTTTCAGGGCTTGAAATCCCTAGATTCACGTTAAAATTTTGCATTGGCCTCTAAAGCAGTCTATAAACAGAGCTGAACCTCCCTGATGGACATTTCAGATCTTATGCATACTTTCTGCCCTTTGAGCCCGATTTGGACACTCTAATGCTAATAAGTTTAACAAAAGAGGCTAGACATGATACATAGCAATGGAATTTTTACTGAGAGGTGAATGGCAAAAATGATGTTAGTCAATTTTATGAGAGTCAATATAGTTAACAGAAATCGAGTCCTGGCTGAAAAGTGTATTCCGTGAGTACTTAAAAATTTGGAAAATATTTTCCCTGGAGAAAAAGAAAAACTTTGAAGTTTGCTTTCCAGGTATGACGTGGCATATGTAGAGAGGAAGGAATTTCAGACATTGAGTTATTGGCTGTAAATGTGAGGAAAAATTGAAGTGCAGCGTAGCTTAGCTGAAGCAGCTCTCGTGTTTATCCAATATAGTTTTGTTATCAATGTGGAGTGCCTGTTTCTTTCAGATCACCTGGTCTCTCTCTGCTATCCACCACATGCTGGCAGGCTGCAACTTTCTAATTGAATCCCTCATTTGCATTCAAGTTTGCTCTGCTTCTAACTGTTAAAAAGGAGACCAGCGCAATGTTTTGTTAACCTTATATCTACTTGGCAAATATTTTTATCAGTACATCTGTCTAGATTCACAGACATGACTTGGAAAAAAATTAGGACATTCTCCAATGGCAATGCCAAGGGCATGCCCTTCATCAGCTTTAAATACTGACAGATTTGAGAAGGTGTGACAATCATTGCTGTGCATATTTACAGAGGAAGGAAGAGTTCTCTTGTGTAATGCATTGGGAACCAGAGCAAAACTGACAAAAATATGCATCCCTTCCTTTTATCCCCTAATGGCTCGCCTCCGCCCTTTGGCTTTTTTCTCTTCCCTTTGATATTTCCATTTGCTTTAAAAATTTACTCTCAGGTGGTCTAATGATGACTCTTTTCACCGTCATAAAATCTCTGCTCTGGCAACCTAAGTTTTTTATCTTGTCAAGTTATTCCCACTGTAAGAAATGTTATCATTCTTGGCAAAGCAAAGTAACATTAGAGTCAGTGTAACTTACTTCCCTTGGGAAAATGCAGTGCTGGGGCCAAGCCCATCTCAATCATAGCTCATTTGAATATCGCTTTATGAGCTAACACTTATGAGACAGTGGAGAGCCATCTTGACAGACAGCAAAATTCTGGCTATTCAATTGTTTCTAGCCCTGAGTGCTTATCATGTGGATAGACAAGTTTAGCTAACGTTCTCATGCACAGAAACGTTGATACATACATCCCAGAAAATATGGTACAGACTCCTCTCGTGCTCTCCATACCCTACCCAGGTCTTTAATATTAAAATGACATCAAATTAAGAACCCAAAGGACTAACTTCACTCTGGAAAATAGTCTCAAGTGACCAACTACAAAATACGCTAGTTCAGTGTACATAAAAATGGCATTGAAACCCATGGGCAGGACTCCTCTAGGGGACCTGACAAAAGAGATGAAAGTCCTGGAAACTTAGTTTTTCTGGAATGCAGAGGCAGTGAGAAACCAGTGTCAGTCTTCCTGATGTTCTGTTGCAGAAGAACAATTTTGAGACTTAATTAAAAGATTAAGTGTTTCACTATGCAATATATGCATGGAAGAAACTTGCATGTGGGCCCTCTAATTATATAAAAATAAATAATTAAAAAAGAAAGCAAACATTGAAAAAAATTAAGTGATTCCAAAAGTAATAAAGATCACAACTGTCTGACTGTTTCTGGGGTTTGAATGTGCACTCCCTTGTAGTTGTGTCAAGGTAAAAATGTGATTGAAGCCTGGAAGGCATCGGTGAATTCCCACCCACCCCTTCCTCAGACATACCACTTATTGTTATGCTATAATTTAAAAAAAAAAAGATTTTCTGAATAGACGAAACATTAAAACATTAAGCCTTTTAAGGAAATAGAAAAACTATGCTAGGAAATTACAGAGCCAATCCATTGAGCAGTAACTCTGGGAATCTTTCAGGTACCTTGAATAATAGGAGCACTGTTAAGAAGCTCTTTCTAAAGAACTGTTTTGGGGGGTTGAAGAATTGGCCACACTTTCACTTTGGCCACTGAAATAATTTCTATGTCCTTGCTTGTTTTTCTCATCTAGTCTTGAATGACATTCCTTTTCCTTGCTCCTTGCGTGTTCTTGTATCTAAAGGGTAAGCGTAAATAAACATAGCCCTCTTCAAAAAGAACTTCAAAAATAATTTGACAGGTCTTAGAGAAGTCAAATGTGTTTAGTTCCTTAGGACAATGACTTTTATGTCAAATCCTTTTTGGTCAATGATACTCTTTTAAATGTATGTGAACAAGACTGTATTAATTAGGGTAAAGTTAACCTGTTCTAACAAAAAGACTCCGAAATAGACTGGCTTATTGAATGTAAATGTTTATTTACCACTCTGCTAACAGGAAGCATTCTGCTTGTGGAGGATTTGTTCCACTCTGTCATTCAAGGAGCCAGGAATCTACCATGGTGTCAATGCCTTCCCGAAGGTATTGCTCTCATTTACTTACCCGCCCTGGTGCTGGCAAAAGATGTGTATATGGCAAGCACACCCTCTATCTAATGGTCCCTCTACTCAAAGTAGCATTCATCACTTCCACTCACCTTCCGTTTAAGAGAAATTGGTCTTGTGACCAACATCTGCAAAGGAGGCTGGAAAATTTAGTCTAGCTTGGAGTCTACACATCTGACTACAGTTCTATTACATGGAAAGAAGGGAATATCACATTTTGATGGACTTCTAGATATTTACCACCCAAGGAGAAAAGAAAAACAAATTAAATCACACAGGTTGCTTGTAGATAATTTAGTTTAGGGGCAGTCTCAGCCACCCGTAATGGGTACTTGCTTTGCAAGAATATTTGGTAATTTTGATAGCATATACTTTATTAAAATGTCTTTATAATGCTGAGTGCTTACAAATTTGAAAGTATGAGATTTTTAAGGCTTAAGGACAGTGATCTATCTTTAGTTATCAGACACTATATTTAGATATTTAGACTTCACCTCAATTGTTTACATTTTGTGGTACCAAAACTCCTTGCAAAATTTTCAGATACATCAGTGGAAACTAAAATCAATACATTGAGAATGAATACATAATTGCATCATTTATTACTTTCTAATTCTGGCCCATTTCTATAGAAATCCTTGGAGGGATCAATTGCAATTCGTTTCTGCAACACCCTAAGGCTCTGAGGCCACAGTCATCCATAAGCATACCAGGAGTCCTGAGCAACATGGATTAACATCCTGTGTACCTAGGAACTCTGGGGAAATGTGAGTTTAGGGCAGAGTCTGATCATAGTTGAGTGGAAATATCACAGAGAGAGAGAGAAAATGATAATATGAATATGAATCTAAATCTCCTGGATAGTCAAAGGAAGTCTCCTTAGAATCTTTAGAGCTGAAGATAATAATTCATACCTGTTTCCCATTTCAGCCATGAACAACAGGGAGAGTTTCCTACAAGTGACTGCAAATTGAACTGAAATTAACAAAATCGACATGAAATTGCCTCACTTTGTACTTTATTGACCTGACTTCATTTCTAAATGTTCTAAATGAATCCAGTTTTACCAAAATGTTCCTAGATCTTCTTAAGCAATTGCATTTTTGGTAAAGTGCACATTCCCTTTACTTGAGATTTCCATTCTGGTAATTGTGACTTAGCTTATGAAACTGGGCTCCAAGTTCTGTCACTGTTATATTCCAGCACCTAGCTCAGAGCAGGATGCAGAGTAAATCTTACTAAATATCTGTTCCATGGCTAAAAAATACATAAGCAGCTCTCCAATGTAAGGAGGCTACTGGCCTGTTCTGTCCACTCTAGAGACGATACTCTGGATTCAGTAATTACTGAGTCTATGACACCCTGGTTTCTATTTTTTTACTTACTCTAAGGAATGATTTCATTCAGATTTTAAGAGGATAACAGGAGAGTCAGTTAATAAAAATAGAGCCTATTCTTTTAGATGTGGTTAATTTTTAAAGCGGTTTTATTAAAATATAATTCACAGAGGTGCACCACCATCATCATAATCTATGTTCATCATGCCCAAAAGAAATCCCACATTAGCCATCACTCTGTCCCCTCTCTCTCAGCCTTGGGCGACTGCTAATCTACACTTGGTCTCTATAGATTTGCCTATTTTGGGTATTTCATGTAAATGGAATCATAAACTATGTGATCTTTTGAGACTAGTTTCCTTCATGTAGCATAATCTTTTCAAAGTTCATCCATGTCGTATCATGCATCCGTAATTAATTTATTTTCATTAGTGTTCCTTTGTATCCATGTTCCACATTTTGTCTATTCATTCAGGATATTTGGACTGTTTCTACTTTCTGGCTGTTATGAACGACGTTTAGATGCAGTTAATATAAGCATAATTACATAGCTAAATATATGCACTATAAATGTAAAACAGTGGTGTTCTGTAGTTAATTTTTAGTCTTCCTTGCTCTTTCCATTCTTTGGTCCCCTAGTTTCTCTCAGGCCTCTCCAAAGCTACTTTTGTTGATGGCTCTGGTGTCCTGCTGGCCTATGCGGTGACGTAGGTTTCTTGAAACATGGTCTGTATCTCTGTGTGTAGTCAGTCTGTACACATCGCCTCAGAGTTCTCTTAGAGTACCAAAGAACATCGTGGAAGGAGAGCATGTATCAAAGTGGCTTTGGGCATGGATTTCAAGCTCCTGTAGATCTAGGTTCAAATTCTGAGTCTCTTATTAGCTCTGTGGCCTCGCGCAAATTGCTTAATCTTCCTAGGCCTTAATAACCTCAATTCTAAAATGAGGTTAATAATGGTATAATTATTGAGGTTTTTCAGTATGAGGTTAATAATATAAAATGAGGTTAATAATATAAAATGAGGTTAATATAGGTAATAATGCCTATATCATGGGGTTGTTGCAAAGACTGAATAATGCATTAAAATGCTTATCATAGTGTCAGATATATAAACATAAACATTTAACAATTATCATTACTATTATTTTTAATAGTAACATTATTCTTGTAACTACTGCTGTCATTATTGCCCTGCTCCTAGATCCTGAGTTCTTTTAGGGCAGGGACTTTGATTATTTTGTTCACTGCTATCACTTAGATTCTAGAACTCTGTCTATACTATTGAACAAATACTTCACTATTTGAAGAAGGCTTTACTTTTGTTCTGAATGATACCAGCCAGTGGTCCCTTATCACAAGAGCCACCTGGCTTTCTGTTTGCTTGAATTTGCTGCTTCTATGAAATCCAGGTGCCTCATCTCAGCCGCCTCTGAGTCCTGTGGTATAGCCTGTGAGTTCAGCTGTCTGGAAATGAAGGCTGTTTGTAACATTATCATACCACGCTTTCTACATAACCACTGTAGCCAATTGTTTAAAAAATAGTCAACTTGCTTAAGCACTTCCAAGCTCCCTAAAATTTAACTAAGTCCTAAGAATAAAAAGGAAACATTTTGTTTTGACTGTAAATAAATACAAGCTTTCCATAAGAGAGAGAGAGAGAGTAATTATAGTTATTTGTGGTCTGAAATGTGAAGTTATGTGTTGTAAGACAGCAGATTCTTACGGACAAAACCAAATCATGTTTCTGTACATAGATTTTAAATGCTTCCTTCCAACCCAGGGGACCCAGGGAGGTAGACAACAGTTGCCACTTAGCTTACAGAGGGAAAAAGTCCAATGCTTGCGTTTCGTTGGCCCAAAATACCCAGAAAGCTTGCACAGTTTTTCATTTCTAAGATCATAGGCTCTTGGAGCTGAAAGGCATTTTGGAAATCATACTTGTCCTAGATCCTTATTTTCCTGGCTGGGAAAAACGAGACCCAGAGTTGCTGAGTGACTTGCCTAGCAACATCCAACTAGTTCATATCAGAACCGAGACCAATGACCTGTCCGGCCAATAGGGTGAAATAGCAAGGGGAGAGGTCTGGGAATCAGACAATCACGAACCCCAGGATGGGCCACTTGCTGACCTCTTCTTTGAACTGTAGTTCCAAGCTTCCTCATATGTTAGATGGGGACAGCATTAATATACACCTTCTGCTATTAGAAGAAAAGAAAGGATTTGAATTGAGGCTCTTCCAGAACTGAGCAGAGTCCCAAAGATTTGTGTCAATAAATGTCATGATGGCCATACTTTCTCTAGGTCCCCATTCTCTCCTCTGTGTCTTCTTCTACCCAAGCTGCTTCTTCTAGCCAAATCCTGTTTATATGGACTACCCCACCTTCAGCCATTGGGTTCATCATCAGTGACTTCTGAAGACTGAGTTAATATAGAAAATACCTGCACATCCATCCTTCTATGCATCATATCATTGTTTCTTCCTCTTTATCATGAAAGCTCCTTTATAGTTAAAGGTGGTGCATCTGTATTCTCAGGGTACCAAGGCATAGACAGCCTGTGCAAGGGAGGATTTTTGTTCTTGTTGAAATAAAACATTATATTCTAAAGCAGAGGCGTTTTGCAACCTCATTCTTAAAACAAAATGCTTAACATTACTCACTAGTTAAGTAATTTTATGGCCCTCCCCCAATAAATCTTGTACATGAACCCTCAGGAAGGTGCACATCCCGTGGTTTATGGTGCCTCTGGCACACTGCCAATACCCCAGTTTGAAAAGCCAGGCATTCGACCAACCTTGCGAATGCCAGCCCTTGTATATAATTACAGGAACCTGTGAAAGTGATCACCAGCAGCTCAGGGGCTCCAAGCTTCTGCAAATTCTGAATCCCTTAGCAAGCCAGAAAGATCTGCCGGCGCTGCCGTAGGGAAAGGTTAGCATCCTAAATTATGGCCTTCCAATTTTTTTTCAACTTTGCAAATATTTTATCTTCTCATCCTTAGTGTAAAAGATAGAAGTGCACAGTTGCTGTTTTCCCACGTTGTTTATAGAAGGAAAGGAGGTCTCATCAGCTTTTTCCATCCTTCATAAAACAATGAAAATGTGCCTCGTGGCAAGGATAAAACAGTGATATGCATCGAGTGATGCAGGAAATGTAAAAATACTTGACTTGAAAGGCTTTTTAAAGATATCTCTGCACATGTTAAAGGCAGTGGCAGTACTGGGACCTAAGAGTGTGTGTGTGTGCGTGTGTGTGTGTGTGTGTGTGTGTGTTGTTTAAGAAGTATCCTAGTGCAGTTCTTCTCCCTACAGGCCTCACTCCCAACTACCTGTCCATCCTAGGAAGAGGTAAGAAATATGAATTGTGGTGAGCCTGGGAAGGTGGTAAAGGAGACGAGCAACAAGAGACAGAAATGCCCAGAAGCTAAAGCAAGCCAGCTGCAAGCTATGGCAGGGCAACCATTCCCAGGCAGGCAGAGCCTGGCTAGCAGAGGAGCTGGGGCCTGCAGATTGGTCTGTGCCTTTGCTTTCCTGCTGTTTCTACTTTGTATTCTTTGCCTCCTCTTCACACTACCAACTCCTTCCACTTCACACGTTCTATCTCAAGTGAGGCAGTGCCCATCTCAAAGGGGCCACAGTGTTAGAGCTGCTAAAAGCAACTAGGTAAGCGGGAAGATGGGGTTCCCTTATTTTCCTACCAGCCTCTCCAACCCCAGGGCTGCCATGGCCACTTCTCCAGCCCCCGCCTCACTTCCTACCCTAGGCCTGCCACAACCTCCACCCAGCTTTCTTTCCAGGAGTGAAGTCCAGTGTCCAATCGAGCTGCCATGCTGGACAAACTGACCTTGACCTTTTCTATCCCAGTGTATTATCTTGTCTCTAGCAGTAGCCATCCTTAGGAAACCCCAGGAAATGCTATGCTTGCTTAGGACACTGGAAACATGGGGTAAAATCAATGAAGCTGTTTTGTGTTCTGCAGCGGGTTGAAGCAGGAAAGAAATCTAATGGGCGAGTGACTCATGGTAAGAGATGGTGGCCCTGTCTCTCATGCTATTAGAAGGTACCAAAGAGGTGAATAGAGACTGGTTCAGTCCTGTGTAAAGCCCAAGTATTTATCCTAGTAAGAGGCCATGACATTTTTCCTCCAGTTCCCCACCCTAGAACCTACACTCTTCTAATCCCCATCCCATCTCTGCCTTCCCTTTCCTTGGAATACAATGTTACAGGCTATGGAATTCACCATTAGTTATGTCCAGTTATGAAATTTCCATCCCTTTGGCTTGGAAGGTAGAAGGCAGGAGAGTTCCCTAGGAGTGGAGATGAGATTCTAGAAGCCCAATAAAAAATTCTGAGCACAATTTTCT
Organism: Hylobates moloch; assembly: GCF_009828535.3. Lineage (NCBI taxonomy): Eukaryota > Metazoa > Chordata > Mammalia > Primates > Hylobatidae > Hylobates > Hylobates moloch. The sequence goes on along the minus strand of NW_026652296.1, from coordinate 45,839,234 downwards.
TAGGATGAAGATGACCAGCATGACTTTCAAGCCCTGGAGTGGTCCTACCTTGTGCCTGACTCTCTTTCAGTCTGCTCTATCAGGCATTTTCTCTGCTATCTGCATCCTCAGCCTGCAGAACTCTCGCTGCCCATCTTCAGCCGGTTAATGGTGGTTAACAAGCAAGGCCCCTGGAGGGATGCTTTCCCTGGCCTCCCTGAGCAGATCAAACCTCCTTATTACCAGCTCTCGTGGTGTTACATGGCTGCCCTTCATAGCCCTCCTTACAATCAAAGCTTTATATTTATTGGGGTGATTATTTTATCAGTGTCAGTGTCTGGTTTTCCTCACCCTTATGTCCCCTGCCCCCAGCACAGTGTTTGACAAATGGTAGAGAGTCAGTGAAATCTTGTTAAAGAAATGCATACATGTTCCTGTAAAAAAAAAAAAAGAAGCACTATGGTCTATCTTCATTATAAATTAAATCACTTTTGGGCTTGTCCTGACAACAAAATTATAATGCACAGTATTATCTTGTGAGAATATAAATTATAAGTTTCAAATAATCAAATGGGAACAAACAGTTTTGAACTTGAACAACATGTAAGTTAGAGTTCTTATATTTAATTCTAGGGATACGTTTGTCTTCTTTCTTATAGGGCGTACAACCAAATAAGTGTTTTATCTTACTGTAAAGAGCCAGGATTTTGATGTTTGCATTGATTATCCTTACAGTCATCCTAGGCTAACAGTTCTGCAAATGGTCATCTTTTCTCTTAGGGAACCATCCCTAAGACCTTGAATGACTCAGAGCAGATGATCAAACTGTCTAATGATCACTGAGATAATTTATACATCAGGATTTATCAATAAAAAATAAATCCTTTGAGGTACTAATTGATTTTTTTTATTCCCATCCCCAAAATGGCAGCTCATTAGTGTCTAGTCACCAGAAAACTGGGGACCGTGTGGCATCCCTGTCCCTTCACTGTCTAATATGGCACCTGTTCCATGGAACATACTGAATAAATACTCATGGCATTGAAATGAATCACACCTATCCCTCACTGAGCCTTGACTAATAATTGATCAGAGAGTTCATGATCACCACCCATCCTTGAGAGGGCTTCTGTTAAAAACAGCAGCAGCAACAACATATGACTAGGACATCTGAACACTTATGTAGCACTGACGTTAACAAGGATAATAGGAGCTTGAGGGGCGTTTTTTAAAAGGAGTGCTTTTAATCATTAAAGTAAGATATGCACATGCTAAAAAACAGTAAAGCAGTATAAAAAGTCATCAAATGGTAAAAATATCTTTCCAATTAAAAATGCCAGTAAGAGGCAGCCACTGTTGAGCTTCTTATGCATTTTCGAAAAAAAATAATATTCACTTTATATATAAGCCTATAAATATAACCAAATTTTCAGTCTTTTTATTTTCATGGTTTCCAACTCAGAAAGGCCTTCTATTTCAAGATTATTTTTAAAAATTAACCCAGGTTTCTTCTAGTGATCTAGTAACACTTTAAATATGCACAGAGGCTGGACATGGTGTCTCATGCCTGTAATCCCAGCACTTTGGGAGGCCAAGGTGGGCAGATCACTTGAGATCAGGAGTTTGAGACCAGCCTGGCCAACATAGCGAAAACCCGTCTCTACTAAAAATACAAAAATTAGCTGGGCATGGTGGCATATGCCTATAGTCTCAGCTACTCAGGAGGCTGAGGCAGGAGAATTACTTGAACCTGGGGGCAGAGGTTTCAGTGAGAGCAAAGATTGTGCCACTGCACTCCAGCCTGGGTGACAGAGTGAGACTCCGTCTCAAAAAATAAATAAACATATAAAAATAAAATAAAATACACACACACAACAGATATTAAGCCATTTATGTATATATGCATATATATATATACACACATATACAGGTATACATAGATATCACACATATATACCTGTATGTCTATACAAGCATACACATACATTATATACAGTGTATATCATATATAGTATGTTTACTTGTCTGTGTGTATACACATACATATAGGGAAGTATGTATCTAAACTACTAAATGAGAAATTTTATATATATTATAAAAAGTTACAAATACATGCTCATACCTATGTATATTGGTTTGAAGAAAAATATAAAATACTTAAAAAAGATTTTAGGAATATACATAACTTTAAAGAAACATATAATTACTGCCCATTTCTTTCCCAAATAATACCTATATTTTTAAATTTCTTTAGACTCAATAATTATAAGGTAATTTTTTATTATTACCTTTTATTTATAGAGATATATATTATAGTTTTAAATGTTTATATGTACACCCATATTATATACAATAATAAATGTATTACCTATTTTGTATGTGTATTTTTGTGTATGAATGTGAGAGAATGTGGTGTACGTGTTTCTATATGTCAAACAGTTTTAATATAGTCTCCAGGCAGATTTTAGGACTTTATGACTTTCTTTTTTAACCTTCTTTCTATGCAATAATTGTGTTCATTGTTTCATCTATTTCTTACAAAATAGCGACAATGAGTTTTCTCCCACTGACTAAAACCTGACCTGTTCCACCCATTCCCACCCCACAAATGAGCAAGTCATGTAACATGAGAATAAATTAATGGTGAAGCCCTTTGACAGTTGTACCTCAGGTGTTTCTGATGTGCAATGACACCTCTCAGAATTAAACCTACCATTGTCAGTTTGTCAACGATTTTCTACAAGTACAAAATGGAATTGCGTCCATCTCACTCAGATTTGGAAGCAAGTCTGATTATGGGACATACTGGGCTTGACAAGCTAAAGACAGATACAGACATTTTCTCATTCGTGAATCTATTCCTTTGGGACATTGTTAAAATTTTAAAAAGGTCATATCTTCTAGGAAGAGATAAGTAACATAAGTTATTTTGCTATAGCTATCAATGTGAAATTTTGTATTGTCTTTTGGAAGTCAGAGGAAGAAAGATGGGGTGCCTCGGTGCATTTTCCATTTGCCTGTGATTAGCATGTTCTGAACATCTCAGTGGGAGTCAGAGGTATGCTTCTCTTTGGGTTTTTTCAATGTGAAGGATGGAAGGAACTCTTTCACACCTTTCATTTGCACTGTTAAGACTTACATCAGAAGTACAAAGCATTTTAAACTGACAGAATAAAAAGCAAACTTCAGAGCAACTTTCCTGCCTATGGTGCTTTCCAAGGATCTAAGACACATCAGCAAATCTCCTGAAGGGTGGTAAATTAAAAAAAAAAAAAAAAAAAAAAAAAAAAGAATCACCTTTGACCCTTTCTTCATCTTTGAAATACACTCGAGAATGGGCTGTCTCCCTCTGAGGCTAAATCCAGTGTGCTCTGGAGCTGTCAGACCTGCAGAAAGGCCCTTTTTGCCAAGCAGTCTGAGAGAAGACTAGCGGTAATTGGCAATCCAGTTCTCCATTTCCATTGTACAGCCATCCCTGACAAATTAATCACAATCAAATGTTGGCTGCAGCGAGGGGCACCCTACACAGCAGGAAAGAAAAATGAGGCCTCACGCTGATCTGACAGCCAAATCTTTCAACTCACCCCATTAGACTGAACAAGGGGACACTGTGGTTTGCCTGTCACTACCACTACGCATAAACAAACTGCTCGCTCTGCGTCCCAGGACTTGGTGGATCCAGTAAGGCCTTCCTTGGGGCCCACCGGGTATCTGAACAATCAGTGCTTCAGAGAAAGGGGAAGGGCCTCATCCTGGTGAGAAAGAGACTCTAGATAGTGGCATAGTGGCATAGGAGACTGGTGAGGACACCATGGCCCAACAGAACCCTGAAGTGATGAATCTCAGGTTTGACAGTGGGTTGAGGTCTGCTGCAGGCTGTAATGGAGTGTCTGTCTGTGCACTTACTGCTCACCTGTTGTCTATCAGCCATCAGTCACGTAGTGAGAAATCCAGCCCTTTCCATCCGCTGTTTAGAGTTCAGTTATTGGGCAACCTTCTTTGTTCAACATAAAACCAAGAATCTGAAAATACCTTAAAATGTTATTTATATATTTGCCCAGTCTCTGTAGTAAAGTTTATAAGCCTTAGTCACAGAAGAGAGTCTCAGGCCCTCAGTCTTATTTTAGGCATAATTTTAACAAGTGTGTCACAGCCTATAGCAATTTAGAAGATGGCAGGAAGATCCTGAGAGGTAGATGCTGACAATAAAAAGTTGGATAATACTGAAAGGCGACCCAAAAAAGATAAGTTTGTTTCCCTGCCTGCCAGTAGAATATAAGAGAAAATCATATTTTGAAACGCTTGGTCTTTTTTAAAAGACAAATGCGGCCGGGCGCGGTGGCTCACCCTTGTAATCTCAGCACTTTGGGAGGCCGAGGTCAGGAGATTGAGACCACGGTGAAACCCCGTCTCTACTAAAAATACAAAAAAATTAGCCGGGCGTGGTGGCGGGCGCCTGTAGTCCCAGCTACTCGGAGAGGCTGAGGCAGGAGAATGGCGTGAACCCGGGAGGCGGAGCTTGCAGTGAGCCGAGATTGCGCCACTGCGAGACTCTCAAAAAAAAAAAAAAAAAAAAAAAAAAAAAAGACAAAACTGGCTCTTTGTAAAAAGAAATGTCCCTGATTGTGGGCAGTGGCATTCACGGCTCTGCCATCTGGCTCTCACAAAACTCAGGGCCAGGGGCTTGTGGGTAGGTGGTGGAATGTTCTAATTCCTAGAGAAGATATTATTGTTCAGACTGTATAATTGAATAGCATCAGTTTCTCTTAAGTTTTTCCATTTCACCTCTCCCAGACAACTGAGTATAAGGAAGTGTAATTAAAATGTTGGCTTTCGTAAATGTTAAAGCCACATTTAAAACGTTTCTCATCTCTAATACTAACTCAGAAAGCTACTTTTATCCCTATATATTTAGGACTAGAGATTTTGTCAATAAAAATAATGGAGAGTATCTGAGGTCCAAATTAAAGCAACGTATTTCCCAGAACTAAAGTGAGTGTGTCAGTGGCTTGTCCAAAGTCTTGTCGAAGCCAGACCATGAACACAGCATCGGGACCTGCTGTTTAGTCTTTATTCAGAGGCACATAATTTGGTGTTCTTCTGATGGCTGGTTTGTTTCTGGAGAATAAAAAGAATACAGCTGAAGGGATGTACCTGAATTGCTATTTTCCCCTTTCTCTCTCTGTCTCCCTGAGAAAGAGACATAATAACTTTCTAAACCTGCTCCAGCAGTCTAAAGATTCCAGCGCTCATTGGATCATAGATTTCTTATTTTAACCTGTTTCTCCCTCCCTAACCCCTCCAACCTCCTATTCAAATGTGATCTTACCAGAAAATGCAATTAATTTAATCCATTCCTAACATTCCTTTATTTTGATTTGGTTTTGAAATTATGTTTACATCATGATCCAGTTCAGGTGAAAATGCTTGTACACTGACTGAATCGAAGCCTACCTTTAGGTTAACAACATCAGTTACTATGTCCTGGAAACCTATAATTGTGCCTAAAACCCTATGTGTTATTTGTAATTCTCACCACAATCTTGATAGATCAGTGTCATTTTCCCTATTGTACAAGTGAGAAATCCAAGACCCTGAGAGGTGACATAAGTAGCTTAGGAAGGGGCCAAGTTGGGACACGGACACAGCCTGACTCCAGAGGGGTCTGAAAACAGTCTTACTCTGGGATGAAGAATACCTCCCAGAGAAACAGCCTCCTGTCCCAAAAAGCTCCGTGCGTGTTCACCAAAGCCTGCTCAGCAAGTGTCTGGTCTGAAGAATTCTCCTTTTCTAGGGTCTATGGCAGTGCTTCTAGTTATCTCATGGTGAGAGAAGCTTGTAGCCCCCAGAGTGGGAGGTCTCTAGGCAGCTGTGAGACTTCTGCTGGAGTGTGGATATTAGACCCAAAGCCATGGGCTTTTTAACACTGGACTGTGTCTCCCACGCAGTCTGGGCTTTATACACCAGATCGTTACTCTGCTGTGAAAATGAATGTTGGGTTTATGGAGAAAGCTAAACGGTTGGGAAGGTGTGTCCCTAGCCAATTGTCAATAGAGGCTGTGACCTTCAGAGGAGGCAATTGTAATAGGTTTTCAATTGACACACAGTTATGACCAAAGCCTTTGAATCATTTTTGTGTGCTTTAACTATTGTGTGTTTGTTCAGCTGTATCTTTAATAAGAACAGAGCATTATTAGCAGTTTTTAAATCATTCTTTGCTATAGGTTATAAGCATCTTGCTGCAGTATTCTTTTCAAATTATTGGAATCTCTCTTCCCCTGCCTTACATCCTGCCCTAACACTGCCTTCCCCTCTCATGTTCCCTAACAAATGCTGTATCCCTCTCATTTGACATATTCAAACACACACACACACACACACACACACACACACAACACACACACACACACACACACACACACACACATCATTATTATACAACTTAGTTTCAGGACTGCAACAGCTGTCTAGATGTTTCTGAGTTAGGAAACTTGATGAATTGATATGAAGGTCTTCTCTCTATGTAGGTCTCATTTACCCATCACACATATATTTATCAAATATATTCTTAACGTTTCCTTCTCCAATTTCATGAGACACAGCCTAACATTCCAGGCCAAGTTTCCAGCACTGCAAAAGATATACTTTGAACTGTGGAAGCGACCTAGCTGTGGAGAGGAATTGATTAATTAGCAGTGATGGTGGATACTTATTAAGCACTACGTTGTGCCTTTTGCCTCGTACTGTGTTAGATATTTGGTGTATATTAACACCTTTACTGTCCAAGACCATCTGTGTGATAAGCATTTGCTCTCATTGATGAAGAAAGCTGGCTTATGGTCACACAGAGACCACAAGTGCCAGAATAGTGATTGGACCAAGGCATCCCAACTTCAGATTTCACCCACTTAGCCAACAGCAAGAATTACATCCTACCAATGTTTAGAGACTTTCTTCCTGTGCATCTTCAGAGACACTGGGCTTGCAGGTAGTAGAGAAGTATTTCACCTGTCACCAGTGGGCCCATTTAACAGAAAAACAGTAGAACACTCAGCATTCCTTTTTAACCAACTATGTCAGCCATGATTTAGATAATGAGTGTGCATATTGGTCCTACCTCTGTGTCATCTGATTTAATGGAGATTCCAGTTAGTGGCAGCTTATCCAGTTACTTTGGAGACTGATTAATGAGTTGTCACTGTTTTATTGGATATAGGTCATCAGAGGCAGGAATACAAGTGTCTCTAGCATCTGAGCAACCCAGAACATTCAATAAGTAATAAATGAAAACGTCAGGGCCCTTTAGATGTGTGATTTATGTACATACCCTTGGGGTACTACACTTACTATAAAACCTACAATGCAATCCTTATCCAAAATACTGATGGTTTTTATATTTAAATATTCTGCTTGTGAAATATCGTATGGCTTTGAGCAAATAACTGTCAGGCCTGTGGAAATCTTTTGATAATGGGAAGACTGTGAAATTATAGTTGTGAAATTTTATGATTTTGAAGAATTAATTACTGAAGTTTTTACGGCAGATTCACTTTTATTACCCATTTTTCTCTCTATTGTAACCTCCGTGCTCAGTTTTCCCACATGGATTACAACCTTCTAGATGCTGACTGACCTCTCATTTCAGCTCATTTTTTTAAGATGGGAATTGATTGACATTTTCACCAGTCACACTGGCTCTCTTCATAAATCTGTAAAAATAAAAATGAGCTTTCTCCTTTGTGAAATCTCTTTTTTACAAGCTTAATAGAGCCCTAGACAAGCCTGAGGGATAGCCCTGTTGACCTCATCAAGTTTCTTGCAGCAGGATGTCTCTGCAAAAGTGGGCTTTTAACCACTTCCGTATAAGGATCTCCCCGTGTTAATGATAATTGTGGTATCTTGACAGTAATTGCTGGGACAACTGGAACCCTAAAGGCAAATACTGGTAGTCACAGAACTGTTTGAATGCCTGAAAGAGAAAAGAATCTCTTTGAACTACCTGATCCAACTCTCCCGACATCATCCATGCCCCAGCCTCTAGAATGACTGACTCTTCCTAAAATATGTCCTTTGCTTCAGTTCCTCTGGGCCTTTGCATACACAGTTCCTTCCCCTGGGAGAGTCTTTCTCCAGATGCCATCTCTTCCATGCAAGCAGTTTGGAGTTCTCTTCTGCTGATCATCACACCCATTAATGATTCTTCCTTGTAGTCCCTTTGCTGTTTGCTATTTGGTTAGACAAGAGTGACTGCCCTCACTGCATTCAGGCACAATTATTTATGAATAGGAATCACACCGTGCACCTGCACACAAGCTCCCTGAAGGCAAGGAGATAGTCTTTGCACCTGGTAAATAAAATTAAGTGCTTCTGGTGTGAATTGAGTTTTCAGGGAAGGCTATTAATTCTTACTGCCAAATTCAGCTAGCTTTTCTGGAACCTAGAAGCAGCTGCCGGGGAAGTTGTGACATCGGCTTCTCTTTCCCTCATTTTCCCTAGAGCAGTAGTTTTCAATCTCAGCTTCCCTTTCGAATCACCTGGAGAGCTTAAAAAATACCAATGCCTGGGTCTTACTTCTCAAAATTCTGAGGTACGGTGGAATTGTTCCTTGTTGTGACCTAGACAAAGGATTTGTATTGTCTCCCGGCATATTCTAATGTACAGCCAGGGCTGCGATCTTCTGAGCTGGTGAACGTGAAGTTTGGCTGTCCCTTCATGGGCTTTATAGTTTTATTTTCAGGCCTCACTTTTGATGGGCAGTTGACCTCACCTCACTTCATTTTGTGTGATCTTGGCCAGACAGGCTAGCACCTGCAAAGACTGAAGCTATGAAAAGGGAATGCTATTCATTTTTCTTTCCCTTCTTCCTTTTTTTTTTTTTTTAAAAAAAAAGCATTTGACTTTTGAATATCCCTTGAGCTGGATGTATGAATTAACTAAAATTATTATGGTTTTCTTATATTTGCTGTATATATTCTGAAATTCTAGTGCTCAAATTGTTTCTTCTGTTAACTTTTGACATTATTCGAAGATTTAGAATTTGATAAGGATTTCCTGCCTTGACTATTCTGCATCTTAGATGTTTCTATTTTGAGGAGCTAAAATTGTATAATGATAGATCTGGAAGTTCATAAAACCTTTTGCTGTTCAAATTGACCATACCAAATTGCCCATCATCTCCTTGTTCTTTCTGAGAGTTAGATGCATAATCAGGCATAATCTCACGATGTTACCAATTTATTTCATGTGATTGGGTCCAAGAGTTACAGAGTAACTGAAATATCCCAGGTAGAAATATAAGGCAAGTGGACTTGCCTGCCCGGAGAATGAGGAGACTCATTCACTTGTTGGAAATGCAGTTTTATCTGAGCTTTACTCCAGTACCATCCATGATGACTGCAAGCCAGGAGATAACTTGACTCTTTTCATGTTGTTGGCAGAATTTGTTACCAAATTCCTCTGTCTTTAGTTGCATAAATCTCCCCCTTTAGTTACTTCCCTGTTTTATGGCTAATGCTCTCAGTTATTTACCCATTTGAAGACATAATGCTCTAGTTGGAGCTTAAATCAATCTTGAGTCCCTAGGAGATGCCTGGTGTCCTATAATGATTCAATCTTTTAGAGTTGCTTAGACTGGGACTTGCATCTTATCTCTTGTTCTATTGATTTCATCTCCATGAACTGTGGTTTCCCTTCTTCCATAAAATGGAGAAAACATAATATAACCTAACAGCGTTGTTCTTTCTGCACCTTAAATGAAAAAAAAAAAAAAAAAAAAAACCCAAAAAAACAAGTCTAAGTACCTAGGGCCGCATCTGATTCGTAAGGAACCCTTCCATAGTACATTGTAGGTATTATTTAGTTCTGTTTTTCTAAACTCTCAATTTCCAGTTACATTTTTCTGATTATTTCCTCCAGTAAAAGGAAATTTGGGCTATAAATGTGAATTATGCTATATAGTGGTTGGTTTCAAACTGTTCTGAGTATTTCCAAAGATGTTTTGGATAATAAAGCGTGCATGTGTTTTCGTATACCATTGCCTTGCAGATCAAGGATGACTACTCCATTCACACAAATCACATAGGAACCAACTCATAAAAAGGAAATGGACTCCACCTTTTTCTCCATAGGAAGTTCCCTCTAATAGTGAGATCACAGCCTTATTTTTATGGTCAAACTCAGGACGATATTTGGATTCCCCAGGGAAGTTAACTTTGCTTTCATGAGGCTGCTGAAATATAATCCAAGAGTCACCATCAGTGATAAAATCATGGGCTTAGAATTGAAAAGCTGGAATTAACACTCCAGGTATTTAACAGCCAGTTAAATACCAACATTCTTGTTGACTAATTTAGCACTGAATAGAGAACAGTCCTAAGCTTATAAACATTATAAGATTCTTTGGGACAGATAAAGGCAATGAACTGTTTTTTTTTTTTTTTTTTAAAGATTGTGCCATTTATTCAGTAGGTGTCCACTCAATACTACCTGAGATCGTCATTGGTGACATTCATTTAGTTCTTTCAAAATTCCATGGGTATTTCCGGAGTTTCTGCCTCATTGTATACAATGGGTCTTCTGGACCTGGCAGATTTGGGCCAGGATGCATGGAGGACGACAGCATTGGGCAAATGCAGAGAAGTATCCCTTCACCTGCACCTGGCCTTTATAATTTTAACCCCTCAGTGGTGCGTACTGTGTGAGCAGTGGAGAGTCCTTAGGCTTTCAGCAGACGTTCAAGGTCTGCTTGGCATTTTGAAGGACAAGTGAATGTTGCAGTTGTGAGCCTGATACAGACATTTCAGGGAGTTCCTAGAGCCGCCAGTGTCTGTTTGATTGAAAGGATGGAAGTTGAAATATTATCAGAAGGCCACTTGGAGGTCTTGAGGAAATCAGAGTGGAAACATTTCTTGAGGGCATAATATCTCAAAAATGTTACTAATATTTAAAGCTGGGAAATTTGCCTTTTTAAAAATTTTTCCATGATAAAAATTTGTAGAGAGAGAATAAAATCTCTTTTAGCTGCAGCCTCTTCTTCATTACTATCTATGCATTATCGCTGCTATTTGCCCAAGTCTCTCCTATCTCCTGCCCCCTCCCCACTCTCCCCATTAGAGTACTGAAGTATTGTGGATGCTCATTTGATGTTAGGATGTAATTATCCAAGGTGAAGAAATTTAGCAGAAGCTGTGTGCTGCCTGTTTAACATCTGAAACAGCTTCTTAATACCTGCCATATTAATGGCAGCCTTTCCCCCCCCCCCACTATCCTTGTATAGAAGCTTCCTTGATCTTTCCAGGAAGCTAAATGCTCTCCATCCTGATCATTAACTAATAATTATCCAAGAAGGTTTCAGTCTTAATTTTTTGAACTGACCAAAGAATTACGGCTGCCTTCTAAGTTTCTAAGAACGATGGAGGAAGCTGGGCGAGGGGAATGGGAAGTAAAGTATGAAGTTAGTAGGGGTCTTCTGAGTTCAAAAGACTTCTTGCTCCTTTTCTAGACAGTTTTCCTCTCCCGGAGCCTATGGGAACAGTGAGAACTCAGATTGTGATTAGGATACAAAGACAGTCCTTGTGGTAGATATTTGTTTCCATTTCTCAGCATTTGTCCTTGTCATTTTTCTGTTTTCACATTATTGCACCAAATTTTCTTTTGGGGGCCACCCTTCTCCACCCTCAGTCCAAGTGGTTCTTATAAGTTTCTATCTCTAGCCTCAAAGATGTAGTTTGAGTCCCAAAACTGGCCATAGTAACAGATCCAGGAACATGCCTATGACAGAAATCTGGTCAACAGGTTGATTCTACACTTCTAGCTACAGAGATTGATTCAGAGATGGACACATTGATTCCCCTAGAGTGATGTTTTGGGTAACTATTGGAAAAAGACTATTGTTTCTGCTGTAATTGAACCCAGGAGAACGAAGGTTTGTAGTTGTTTTCAGTCATTCTGCTCCCGTCTGAACCCAAGAGTGATGTCAACATGGATAAAACAAGACCCCAGAAACTTTTCAGGAGAAGGAGGTGCAGATAACACATCTCTTTTCAGTGTTTCTATTATTTCCTGTTTCCGCCAGGACGGATTGGCAACATCCTTCACCCTGGCAGTGGCAGTTGGTTCCAGATTCCACCCTCCAACCCCTGTATCACCTGAGAACCAGGCTTGAGCTTCTCAAAAATATTAGCACCAGCAGGCAGCACCGTTTCCACAGAGGTCTTGGTCCCAGCTCCTTGGGGACCTCTTTCAAGTTCTAGAGCCTCCAATGCCAACTGAACAGTGCTCCTTCCTCAATGGTCTGGGTTTCTACTATGCGGGGGACACTCCTATAGGTTGCAATGATCAAAACTTCTTCCCTTTGATCCACCAGCCCTTAGGATGGTAGCTGCTTCCTGCTTTGACTACCTGTTAGCTCAAGGCTCCCCTTATACCTTTTCAGTCCTTCAAAACCTATGTAAACAATTCCTTCTATTACGTTTTCTTTTAAAATAACTGTGGTGGTTTCTGTTTGCCTTTCTTGACCTGACTGACACAGCCCTGAAAAGAAGGAACTACCAATTCTATCAAATTCCCATGACCTCATAGACATTTGTGTATGATTGGTGATCTTTTCTATGAAATCAACAATTTTCAGAATGAGCTCTGCACACCCTAGAGAAAACCTAAGTGTGATAGAGAAGTGAGGGTAGATGTGGAGAAGATGAACGAGTCCACTTTTCTTCATTATAAATAGCTTCCCTTTAATTCTATCTCTCTCTCCATATATATATATATATTTTTTTTTTAAATAAATGGGGTCTTGCTGTGTTGCCCTGGATGGATTGCAGTGAGCTATGAGCATGACCATAGTTCACTGCAATCTTGAACTCTTGGGCTCAAGTGAGTCTCCTGCCTCAGCCTCCAGAGCAGCTGGGACTACAGGCTCATGCCACCATGCCTGGCTCTGTATTGTATGTTTTGGTAAGATTTCATATTAAAAGTGTTCCAAGGATGTTCTCTTTGGATATTTATTTATTTTTAAAAAGTATTCATTTACTTTAGGAGAATGTGTTAAAGTAACATTGTCTAGTTATTTGATTGAAGGTGTCTCTTTCTACTCCTGCCAGAAATAAATTCTCCCTACTGTATGTGTCAATAAACTATGTTTGTCTTAGTCTTAACACATTCTGTTTAATATTAGGGTTATATGTTACATTTTTCTTCCCTACTCGACTGTCCTCTCCAGGAAGGCAAGAAACTGGTCTGTATCATTAATAAGCACTTAACAAGGACATAAAAGTCCTTAGAATGAGTCTTTACATACAAGCTGGAGTACAGTGGACAAGTTAGTTAACTCTCTTTTAGCCCATTGGTTTATTTTAGTACAAGGATAACAATACCTACTGTATACAAATTGTATGATCATTTGAAACTTAAATGAAATATTAATTATTCTTATTATTAGTTGTTCTGCAAAACTTCTCATTGTCAACATTCCAGCACTTCCACTCACTTGGTCCTCAGAAAATATCTATTGAATAAAATGAACTCTTGCAGTTACTTTGCCACATGACAAGCCACCCAGAAACTTGGTGGCTTAAAATAGCAACCTTAAGATTCTTCCTGAATTGCTATACATTTTGTTGATGCATTCAAGGTGTAAATGAAGCCTTCTCTATGTAAAAACAACCAAGCTGTAGACTTCTTTGTGTAAATTTACTGTGTAAAAATAAGATTTTTTTCTTTACTATTAGGTCAACTAGCCTCATTTACATATTTTATTAAACGTACTCACTACTGGTGGTATTTTTTTTCCTTTATGAACAAAGCGAAATTATAGATTCCACCCAAATCATGTTGGAATCCTGCTAGGTGAAAATTATATGTCTGTAAGAGCTACATGAAATGTAGTTTCCAGATGGAATTCCCTTCTTGCCAATTTTGGGAATATTCTACAAAGTTTCCCCTTAGAAACCATTTACATGAAGTGAAAATTTACTCTAGGAAAATGGTTGGAGAGAATGCTTGTGAAATGTGAAGGCATGACTTTCATATGGACAGTATACACATTCATAGATGTTTTACCCGTGCCGTTGGGATAGCTAGTAATAATATGTGTTCTCATTGTGTTTGCTCTTGTCTGTAAAGTAGAGACCAGCAGAAACTGATTTAGCCTAAGGAATGTATTTCAAACTGAAATTTTTCTTGTAAAGTAATTGCAAATAACGTGTAATTAAAAGTGATGAGAGCCCCTTACATTTGTATAGCATGTTTACTTTCCAAAGCATGTCATGACCTCTTGCTTTTATAATTCTAAAAAATTCTTGAAAGATAGGAAAGGCAAGTTCTATTAATATTATATTTGGACAAAGAGGCAAATAGATATTACAGCTGAGTATTCTTAAATATGCAAGTGATATTTTATTTTGTTGACACCTTGGTTTATTTGTTAATTTGAAAGCCCAGTGCTTTTGATTTAGCTTCAGGTTTGGTAAAAAAGGAGAACAGAATTTACTGAATGAATAAACTTCCCCTTTGTGACATATTTGTGTCACAACTCTGCATTTATACAAAGAGACTGATGTCTGCCTTGTGGGTGCTATAATTGCCACTTGGACAAGTTTCATGTGGTTGACATTAATAGACCATGCTGATTATGACTGACAACCAGAGGTTCTTAAACTTATCCAATACAAGGGTTTTTTCCCCTAATATCAAATTCACAAGCCACTATTCTATAGTAATAAAAAGGCAACTATTAATTTGGTAACGTTTAAAAAGTTATTTGCATTTTATTTTATTTATTTATTTTTTTTTGAGATGGAGTCTCGCTCTGTCACCCAGGCTGGAGTGCAGTGGCGCAATCTCGGCTCACTGTAAGCTCCGCCTACTGGGTTCACACCATTCTCCTGCCTCAGCCTCTCCGAGTAGCTGGGACTACAGGCACCCGCCACCACGCCTGGCTAATTTTTTGTACTTTTAGTAGAGACAGGGTTTCACCTTGGTCTCGATCTCCTGACCTCGTGATTTGCCCGCCTCGGCCTCCCAAAGTGCTGGGGATTAGTAGCGTGAGCCACCGCGCCCAGCTATTTGCATTTTATTAACTACAACTAATGTATACATTTGTAAAGTAGTAACAGATGTATGCATGAAACATGCTATTCATAATAAAAGCTAGTCTTGATACACATAGGAATTCTCAAAACTCTAGAACTAACCCAGTGTTCACCTAGGAGATCATGGTTAATGGGTTGGGAAGCTTTGGCATAACTAGAGATGGCCAGTACACTACATTCCATGTGTCAATGCCAACAGGAGGAATGACTGCCTGAAGAGGTGTGTTGAAAAGGATTCCAAGAGCTAGTTTGGCTTCAGAGCAAAGAGGAGGATGTTTGCCAGAGGAGGAGGAATTAATGGGTGGGAAGAGCCAAACATTTGCCTTACCTGACTTAGACTATGTAGACCACTTGACTCCAGCAAAGGATAATGGAGATGACCACTAATTTCTAGATATAACAAAGGATTAATCTAAGAAGTCAATTAAAATATACTTTTAGGCCAGGTGTGGTGGCTCACACCTGTAATCCCAGCACTTTGGGAGGCCAAGGTGGGTGGATCACTTGAGGTCAGGAGTTCAAGACCAGCCTGGCCAACATGGCGAAACCCTGTCTCTACTAAAAATACAAAAGTAGCTGGGTGTGGTGGTGCAGGCCTGTACTCCCAGCTACTTGAGAAGCTGAGGCAGGAGAATCACATGAACCCGGGAGGCAGAGGTTGCAGTGAGCCAAGATTGCACCACTGCACTCCAGCCTGGGCAACAGAGCAAGACTCCATCTCAAAAAACAAACAAACAAACAAAAAACTTTAAAAACTACTGTAAAATATAAAGTTTACTTTAAAATAAGCACATTTAAAACCAGGTTGCATTTACTGAATATTTTATTCCAAACTTACCCTGCTATTTAGCACCTTGTTCTTGATCCTACAGCTTGAGGAAAACCTCTGTTTTTCTCTCAAGACAAATTGACGATTGAAGTATCCTAGTCCCTTCTATGATTTTAGCCATTTGATGAAGGACCTTTGCTACCCATCAGTTGATACTCACTCATGGTGCAGCCATCTCACATAGCTTGTAGTTTTTGTTTCCTTGTTTTTTTCCAGAAACAAGGTCTCACCCTGTCACCCAAACTGGAATGTAGTGGCACAATCACGATTCACTGCAACCTTGAGCTCCCAGGCTCAAGCAATCCGCGTGTGCCACCATGTCTGACTAATTTTTAAAGTTTTTGGTAGAGATGGGGTTCTCCCTGTGTTGTCCAGGCTAGTCTTGAGCTCCTGGGTTCAAATGATCCTCCTGCTTCAGCTTCCCAACATGCTGGGATTACAGGCATGAGCCACCATGCCTGACCCATCTAACTGGCTGTTCTTTTCATGAAAGACAAGTCATTCCCTGAGACCATTTACTCAGAAATGGGAGGGAGTGGGGATATGGAGAAAAGTATCTGGTAGATGACTTTGCTCTATCTGTCCAATATCACTGTTTATAGAAATGCATTTCCCTAATAATTTAAGTCACTTGCCCTGTGAACTAGCCAACCTGCTTCCTCACTGGTTTTGAAATATCTTTAGAGAAAAAATATTCCAGTGATATGTTTAATTTATATGTTAACCATTCTTGGAATCTCCCAGTCCCTTCTAAAACTCTTCTGCCTTAGCTTTATCCCACTCTGACTGTATTGAAGATAATTAAACGTAATCACATCATCTGACCCTTATGTACCTGTTCAGATGGTAATTGTCTTTCAGAACTCCATCTTAAGATAGCACCTTCTTAGCTGTCCCTGGAAATTAATTGCCCTGCCTCTAGATGGGCTTTGTTTCTACCTTCATTATTGCTCTGCCTGGAAAGTCTATTTTTCGCTTGGGCTTTTCGAGGTCAGGATACATGTCTTAGTCATCCTTCTATCTCCAATGCCTCGAACTGTGAATGGCTCCTGGTAAATGGGCATAAACACTGGGTAGGACTGACACTCCTGTGAGGCACTTACCTCCCATGGAGGAGACCTGATTTGATTTTTTGACTCTTTTTCTACCCTCAGCATACTCCCCAGTGAAAGCTAGCTTGTACCTTTTTCTTTACTTGATATACTCTCTCCCTATTTTTTTGGAGATTACATCACTTTTTCAATACTCTATATAGGTAGAGTCATAAATAAAGATAATAACTAAGGTGAATGAGATTTGCCACATTTATATGTAGGAATTTCTAAACACCTTAGAATGAAGTGCCTTTATAAGAAGAAAGAGGCCTACTTTCACGGGATATTTAAACTATAAATGCTATTTTTTAATTTCATTTTTAAAAAGATGTATCTACCATGATACATCATAACTTTAGAATAGTTTTTGACTTTTAACGTGAAAATGAAAAACCAGCATTTAGCCACTCAAGTCATATTCCTGGAGGGGAGCCAGGCAAGGTGGAGAGCGATGTTGGGGCACAGCTCTGTCCATGTTAAGAGCTTTCAGGTGTCCTGGCTTCAGCAAGGTTCCGGCCCAGGCTGTGAGACAAATGCTTGGCAACCTCGGGATGGAGTTTGCAGAGCAGGCAGAATTTTCTCCTCATGACTTTAGAACAGATGAATACACATTCCCTAGATTCCTTGAGGGCAGCGCCGGCTCAGGGCTGTCCATAGTCCATAATCAGGCAGGGTGTTGGGCTTCAATTCTTCTCTAGGCTTGTGAGGCATGAGAAAACGGGGCAACCCTGCAGGTCGGGAGGAAGGGGTAGACATGTGGCTGGGGGTCCACAAAAGTGACGGTCATTTCATCAACAGCCAAAGACCTTGCATGAAGATCTAACCTCCATCACTGTACCCACAAGTGCTCCCATGTGCCCACCTTACCTTTGGTGGCATCTCTTCTTTCGTACCCTGTGGAGGAATGTGACTTCCATGGCCACACCTCTTATACCATCCATATTTACTGAGCCCATGCTTCATGTATCAGACAGGGTCCTCAGCTCCGTGGACACAGTGATAAGCAAGTAACACATGGCTCCAGCTGCCATAGAGTTTTCACCCTAGTGAAGGGAAAATAAACAAGTAAGTGACATATTTTGTTAAGTTCTGTGTACTGTAAAGGAAATGAAACAGAGTTATGTAACAGAGAAGGACATTATGGAGTGAGGGTGGTGGCAGGGAGTTACCTTAGGTTTGAGCTAAGACTTTCTTGTTCAGAAAATGTCATGGCTGGGCATTCTGCACAAGTCTTTGCATTTGTGTGCTTATTCTTTCATTCATTTGTTCATTCATTCATTCATTCCATAACCATAAATGCTTTGATCTATTTAGCTCATTGCCTGGCATTATTATAATATACAGATTAGGCAGGCTTCCAAATTATTTTAGCCCTGAGGTATATTAATTCATTCAATTAAAGTAATTAATTCACTAATTTATTCAAGTACTGTGTTGACAATCCCACCTGCATACAGCCATTGGTATGGGGCAAAGGTTGGTAAAAGAACACGGGATGGTGTGATTCACTTAGGGTCTGACAAGTGAACGGTGGCCTTTTTATGAACTGGATCAGAATCTAACAAAATGCCCAGAATTGTTAAGCTCCTCACACTGTGATTTGGCCTGTGGGCATGTCACTGGAACCAGTGGTCCCATCATTCTTTACTATTCCTTCCCTCTACTTTTCTATATCATAACAATTCGAGTCTGATTTCTCTCTCTCTAACATACTTCCTGTGAAAACCTTTAAAACAAGGGCTTGGAGAGATACTAAGGAGAAAAAAGACTGTATTATAATTACAAAGTGAATTTTATTTATTTAAACTGATTATGTGACAGTTGCTACTCTGTAAGCAGCCCTGCAAAATTATTTTTGTCCTCTGAAAGAGGATATTTCATGGCCAGAGAAGCTCTTAAACACTCTTTAAGGTTTCCCTAGAGCCTATAAAAATTGAAATTTTTTTTTACTCCTGAGGGGGAACAATCCTTAGAGGGCCAGCAAGTCTTTATAGATGCAATCATAATTTGCAGCTATTTATTGCAAATGCACTGGGTGCTGAAGCTGGGCATTGCAGCAGATACTGTTGCTGTCCTGCCCATGGTCCTCCTGTCTATGCTCACCACGTCCGTACAGCCTGACATCCACTCAGGAGAAAGTGTGTTGCTTTATGAAGGCATTCTCTAGCTGCTGGAACCTGCTCTGCTGAAGACCAGGCAAGGCCAGAATGCCAAGGAATTAACATCCACTACATCCCAGCTGTCCTAGATCCACGAGTGACGGGATTGGTGGATAAGTACCCATCTCCTTTGCTCCTCAGACAAGACAACTCCGAAGTGTATGTTCTATACCATTTCCCAAATTTTCCCGGTGGGCTGTAGCCCCAGCTGTCCACAGTGGCAACTGCTTTGTCCTTCAAATATATTTGTTTGTACTATCCTCCAAGTAAATTACTTGTGCTCAAATCTCTGCCTGAAGGTCACCTTGTGGGAGAGCCAAACTAAGACAGGTACATTGCATACATTATCTCAGTTAATCTTTCCTACCTCTCCAAGGCGAAACATTGCACTCCTCATTTTACAGATGAGAAAATTGGGATTCAGGAGGTTATTTTTTTTCTCTCTCTCTCATTCCAAATATTCTCTGTCTCTCCTCTCTCTCTTATTCCAAATCTCTTTTTCTTTATATTTTATTGTGAAGAAACTGGCCACAGTATATGGTCTTTTAGGAAGGTGCAGCCATGTGGTTAATGAATTTTGCAGCAGAAGAATAAATCAAATATTTATTGATTCAAATTGGTGTAGACATGGTAAAAAATGTGAAAAGTAGAACTTTGTTTACTCATTCCACAAATGTTTATTTTCTGCTACCAAGTGCCAGGTACTCTGTTTCTTCCTGAGTGTATAGTGGCAAGGGAGAGGATGTCCTCTGAGAACAGCAGACTGCATTCTAATTTGTATGAAGTTCTTACTGAAATTAAAGTTTCTGTGATGTTAAGATCATATGCTACTATTCAATAAATGTCTAGAAAAGGCAATCTGATTTCCGAGAATCTACCATGATGCCAGCTAGGTGGCTATATGTCAGAAAGCAGAGTCCAGGTTCTCTCTTTATACTTTCTGGATAGACCTTTACTCTTTAGATGGCAAATTTATGTTTTCCTCCCACTAGAGTATAAATGTCTTTTGTAGGTAATGAGTATGTCTGCCGCTGCATTGAATTTGATCTTAAGGACTAATGGCCAGTATCAGAACATAATTAAATGCAGGATCCACATCAACTAACAAAATTAGATGCAGGACCCCTTTCAAAAGTACTTGTGCTGAGGAAGTATTGAACATGTTAAGAGGATATTTCCTCCATACTTCTATTCAATTAAAAAAAAAAAAAGAAAGAGAGGAAGAAGCTATTGATTTCAGTCAGTGGGAAGAAATTGGTGTTTAGCCTTGATGGTGTCTTAACTACAAATGAAACCAATATCCTGGTGTTGTTCCTGTTCCATTCCTCGTGCTCTGATTATTTCACAGTTGACTACTGATTTGCACCTTGCTGCAAATTACTTAGGATGTATTATGGCATTATCTATGAAAACAGTTTGGCTCAAAAAAAAAAAAAACCAGCTTGTAGACAAAGAGAGAAGCTCAGTGGCTGTGCAGTCACAGAGCAGAGAGGGCTTAAAAGGTTGTCTGGACATGGAAGCACCATCTTTGTGTCAATAAGGTGAGTTTGTTCCATACACTTTGCCTTTTGTGTGCTTCTTTTATTTTTTTTCTATTATCCATCTCCTGCTGTTCTTGCATCCTTTCTCCTCAGATAGATCTTCTGTATCAAAAGGCCATGCTCTAAGCCATCTTCCCTAGTCTTCCTCCTCCCTGTCAGCAGCCTCAATCTCCATGCAAAGTATCACTCTGTCATGCAATAAGACATTGTCCCTGCCTTGGGAACATTTTTGCTCTCTTAAAAGTATTAGAAGATGGAAAAATATTCAAGACCCAAAGGATGAACCCATAATAATGGAATTTCTGTTCACTTTGCAAGACCTCCAAGAATGGAAGGGGGGATATTTTTGAAACACATTTCTATATAGTTCATATCATTTTCACTGAGATCACTAGAATATAGAAGATATTTAGGAGCTCATGTAGTGAACACTAAAGCCAATTGCTGACAACCAGTGATTGACAACTATGCATTCAACACTGACATACATTCTGTGGGGAATTAAAAAGAAGAAAAAGTAATACATGGTCCTGACCCTATAAGAGATTACTACTGGCTAGGAAATGTATATAATATGCACAAAAAAGATTGATGTTAAAATCTGTTGATTGGCATAGTCAGAGATGAGCAGAAGAAAGGAGGTGGGAAATGGGAATGATCTGAAATGAGAGGTAGAATTCATTTGCAGGAAGAAAAGAAGGTAGCACAGGTGAGGGCATGGAAACTGGAACAAACAGGGTACACGTGGAATACTGGGATGTGGCTGAACTGAAATTCCATGTTGGGGAGTTGTGAAATACAAGTGGGTAGTGAGATCAATGTCAAGCTACGGAGGGCCTGGGATCCACAAAGATGATGGAGATTATGTGAAGCAGGGCCCCAGTGTGTGTCCTTAGGCAGGGTCATGCCTGGCAGTTGGGTACAAAAGGGGCTGGAAGCAGAGGATGGGGAGAGAAATGGAAGCAACGAGACCAACTGAGCAAGAATCCAGTCCACAAGAAAGGGGCCTTGGGCCTGGGTGATGCCAGTGGGAATGTAAGGAGCCATCCAAAGAGCATGTCCAGAAGACAGCAGGATACATTCAAGATGGAGAATGCATTAGAGAGAAGGGATTAAGGGGGTTTATGCAAATGACCCCAGACACCTCATCCCAATATTACTCCTAGCAGTAATGTACCAAGCACCGACTCCATACCAGGTCCTATTCTAAAGGCTTTCTTTTTTTAACTTATTTTACCCTCATAATGATATAAGGTCTCTTTATTTCCACTTTCTAGAGGCACAGGTAAGTTAAGCAATTTGCTCTAGGCCTCATCAAAAAATTAGTTGAAAACAACTTAGTTGTCAACTTGACAATTCTATAGTTTTCCCACATTTCTCAGAAGTAAGTCTATTTATCTTTCTGTACAATTTTTATTTTATTTTATTTTATTTTTTTGAGACAGAGTCTTGCTCTGTCACCCAGAATGGAGTATAATGGTGCAATCTCAGCTCACTGCAACCTCCGCCTCCCGGGTTCAAGCAATTCTCCTGCCTCAGTCTCCCGAGTAGCTGAGATTACAGGCGTGTGCCACCACGCCCAGCTAATTTTTTGTATTTTTAGTAGAGACGGGGTTTCACCATGTTAGCCAGGATGGTCTCAATCTCCTGACGCCATGATCTGCCCGCCTCAGCCTCCCAAAGTGCTGGGATTACAGGCATGAGCCACTGGCCCAGTCCTTTCTGTACAATTTTGAATAAACTTCCCTTCTTCTCAGGCTCTTGGATGTTTGTTTCACCTTGTCACTATAAAACTGAAGCCTGGCTTTCCCCTGAGGTACCATCTCCTCCTAACCTTTAACGGGGTTGGAGGGGGGAGCTACTCCTTTGTATGTCGTCTCCCTGCCACCTGCGGAGTGTGGAGGAAGAGCCAGAAAATCCCTTGCACTTCCGGGCCACTTTCTTATCCTGCATAGATACCACCAATCCCATCTTGGCTCATGTCCACAACCCTCATGGGTCTCTCCCTTTCCACCCTCACTGCCTCCATCTGTGGTGGTCCAGGGCTGTTTCTCAGTGGCAGGACACTGGCCACCTTCTTGCCTATTCTTCTCTGCTATTGTTTCTGGGGATATTACATCCTGATGTAGCAGTTCCTGTATTCTTCTGCTTCTATTTCAGCTGCCATCCCAGACCTTGCCTCACCTACAGCTTCTGCATCACTGTGATTCTGAACATAGAACTCCTCCTCTCTGCCACCTTTGATCTCTTGTCCTCCCTCACTTCCTTTTTTGCCTTCTCTCAGTCCTTGGCTTTGCTGATGCTCTGTTCCTTGGCATGCTTCCTGGTCTCCCAACTCGTCCCTATTCTTGGGCTTATAAAAAGTTTTTTTCCACCTCCTTCATCCATCTTGGATCCTATGGTTGATTATATCAACAATGGTCTTGAATGTGCCCCTTTCTCCTCTTCGTTTTTGTCCTTTCCCTTCTTTATTAGTCACTTAATCCTTGGGGAAATTCTCATCCTTGGGGAAATACTGCTACTCATGTTTTCCAATTCTCTTCCAAAACTATCAACATAGGGATGACAGGCCAGCTGTATTTTCCCATCACACATGCTCTTCTTCCACACTTGAACTTCTGTTGCTTCTCAGCTGGGCCCTTACCACTTATCAGTACTCCTAGGGATCATCTCTAGTCACTTGCCTACTACATCCTTCCCTGCATTCAATCCCAGTGTTCCCTGTTCCACTCAAGGAATGGCAGGTCAGGAAAGAGTACTCATTATACCACCCATTGTGCTAAGCATTTGATATGATTGCATATATTCAAACCTCAATCTGGTAGGTAGTGTTATTCCCATTTTTTTCATACGATAACTCTGGGACTGAGACGGTAACTTACACAGAACTCAAAAAAAAAAACGTTATATTTCATGTCTGTTTGATTCCCACACCTGTGGATTTTCAGGTCGTAATAAAGGCTCAATTGCTGACCTGACCTTCTGCCAAATTTACTCTGTAGATTACTTAGTTTATTTCTTAAATGAGATAAATGAATCTGTAACATGGGACTTTCCAGTTCCTTCCTCTCTTCCACCACATTTTTTTATATCTTCATCCATTTCCTTCTCCTCCTTTTCTGTCTAAAAGAAGGAATTATCCCCCAATCTTCCTTACAGTCAGCTCCTCTGCCTTTGTTATGGATTCCAGCTCTTCTACCTCTTTCTCCAGACTGATGATCTGTCAGTTATCCTCCTCTTTCTGATCCCTTTTCATTCCCCCTTCCAAACTAAATATTTTTCTTTCACAGCAAACAAATCTGTCCTCTTACTTAAAAACAAACAAGCAAAAAACCACTTTTCTTGACTTTAAGATCCTGAACAAGCTTATCATCTACCTTTAAGATCCTGAACAAGCTTATCATCTGCCTTTCCTTGAATAAAGAGACTACATTTACTGTTTTTACCATCTCCCCGCAATGATCCCAAACCATTTTCAATGTGGCATCTTCCTCTTTCCTGACCCCAAACCATTTCCTCAAAGTATATACCAACAACCACATAGGAACAGAGCCAACTTCTGTATTCTGGGTGCTGATTTTTCTTGAGTTTTCTGTAGCTTCGAGTGCTTCAACACTATCTCTTCTTTTTTGAAAAAGGCTTTCTCTTGACTTTTCTATGTCTTCTTGGTTCTTTTTTCACCTCTCTGCCCACATCTTTCCCAGGTGCTCTTTCCTAGCTAATCTTCTTCCTTTATTTCCATTTTGTCTTTCTTTACTCTTTCCTTTAAGTAATGTGTCTTACTTAACTACAGGCTTAGAAGACTATACCCTTCTCTAACTTTGACTTTTCAAGTGAGTTCAGTTTTGACATCTCCTTCGTTTGTTTCACTGGCCTCAGATTTACTTTGTCTAATACTAAATCTATCATCTTATTTTTCTTTGCCTTCCTGTTTTTTTCTATTAATAACACCATTATTCAAGTCTTAAATCCCGTTACTCATAACTATTTCTTTCACCTTGTTCCCACATGTAATTTTTTGTCAACTATTTTCCAGTCTTTTTTCTCTCCACATCTGTTGAATATTTCCCACCTTTTCCCCTCTTGCTATCATCCAAGTTTATTCTATTTCCTATCATTTCAGTACTTGTTGTATTAACTTGTTTCTTACCTTATGTCCCAATGTTCTTTCCCATAACTAAACTTGGTGCAGTAAAGTCCATGCCTTAAGCTTTTCGGGTCCTGTACCTATGCTCACAGTACCTCTACAGAATCTTGTTTTCTATTTCTTGTTTAAATCCCATTATTCTAGGGGGTTTGCCTTAAATACATTTCTTCCAGGAAATTTTTCTGGTCTTCTATTCTCTGCTTTTTATCCCTAATCTGGTAAGAATCTTTCTTGCCCCTAAACTCCTAAAACATCTTTTTCTCATACTTCTAGTTTATTGTCTTAATCCTAATAGAAAACAATAGCAAGAATGAACTTTTGAGCCCCTCCACCCAGATTGACTCATCTTTATCACTTACCAGCTGTGTGGCCTTAAACTAGTTATTTCACATCTCTGAGCTTCATATTACTCATCCAAGTAACTAAAATAATAAGGCCTGGCCTTCAGGTATATTGGGAAGATTAGAAACAATATATGGCGTGGTCCCTAACAGTGTGTTTGGCCCAGAATCACCATTCAATAGATGTTGAGTGAAACACTCTCTCTAGGTAGAGTATGGGATGCTGAAGAGTATGTACAGACTAGGGTACAGAGTAGGCATTCAAAAATATTTGCACAGTGAAAGGGCTGGAATTATAAGAGGCAAACATCTACCATCAATCCTCTGTCAGTTTTAAAATCTGTCCACCAGAAATCAGAGAAGAATAAAATTAGACTGGGTGAATGTCTGACCCATTTATCATCTATCAGGGAGTAACTTTTGCCTGAAGACATCCCCCCAAGACAATAGAAACCAGCATTCTAACATTGAATTCATTGAATTTCAACTGTTTGTACTGAGGACAGCCATCCCCAGTCCCATTTTCTGAGCTGAGTATTAAATTTAGTGTTACCTAAGCTTGAGGGAATTCTACCCTTGCATGCGTTTTAAAAAATAATAGCTATTGGTTGTGCTACAGTGACTTTGCCAATTCCCTTAGTTTCCAACTCTGCTAATATCCATCCTGCTCTTAACAGTTCCCTGACTTGTTTCCTTTCTCTAGTCCCAGTTTGCTTTTCTCTTCGCAAGTGATACCCACGTGGGTTTACTAATCAGATTTGCATGTTTTTAAATAGCATACTCCTCAAAGGGTCAGTTTTCTATCAGCTAAAAGAAGCAAAATTATCTTAAGATCTTTTGTTTTCCAACATAGAAATGTGTCTGCATGTTCCAGAGTGTGGTTTTGGAGTTCAGACTGCCTAGATTTGAATCCTGGCTCAAGCCCCTGTTAGCTCTGCAAGTCTGGGCAAACTCATGCCGTTGCGGACCTCAGTTTGTTTCTCCATAAAATAGGAATGAGAATTAATTAGGTCTAATCTGAAATAGTATCATTGGGAGAACTTAAATGAAATAAGGCAATGGAAAACTCTTAAGATAGTGAATATCTCATTGTAAGAGCTCAATATACGTTAGCTGTTAATAACAACATTTTATCATAAATCATTTATAACTAGCAACTTCATGGTTGATTTATGCTTTAGGTTTCCAAATTGTATTTCTATTTATTCATTCTACATTTGTGGATGTTTATTTTTTTGTTGGTTTGTTTTTATTATCCCTTAGGATGAAATTTCACTTAATGAGCGAGGCTTCGTGTTGTCCCAACTACCCACCTTGCACAGCCTTGACATCTGAGCTGGGATAGTGTGAGCAAAAGATAATGGACTAGAAAGCATCTCACACTCTACAGTGGAGATCTTCTCTCAACCTCTGATTTGGTGGTTCTTATCTTTCTTTGCTTTTTCCTGCTTCAGAATGCCTAACGTACTCCCATCAATATCAGTAGCTGGCTGATTTTCATGGAGTACAGATTAAAAATGAGCAATCGGAAAACTCACTCAGTTCCAGGGTGCCTGCCAGCATACACAGGAACTTCACACAAATCAGAGAAAAACCACCCTTTGGGAACAGAGGCAACCCTATAGGTGCATGGCTTGGCAGTTTAATTGCTTTTGTGCAAGAGAAAGTAGTTCATTCTTGGGGGTCAGAGTGGGGAGGTTGTCACCCTTGAACTTGAACACAGACCTTGGCAGCTGACCCTGGCTGAATGTCAGCCCTATCCACTCCTTGACTTAGCACAACCTGCATGGAGGCCTTGTCCTGTAGGCATATGTCTCCCCGCACCGGGTAGGAATCACGGTTGTACTTGGAGGCAGGATCGCTTCTCCCTCGCCCTTGCAGTCAGCAATCTGTATCTGGGGGATCCGCATCTGCAGATTCAACAATTGCTGATCGAAAATATTCAGAAAAAATAAAAAATAAAAATACAGCAATTAAAAAATAACGCTAGTTAGGAATATAGTATAGCAACTATTAATATCACATTTACATTTTATTAGGTATTGTAAGTAATCTAGGGCATATTTTAAATGTTTAAGAGGATGTGCATGGGTTGTATGCAAATACTCCATTTTTTATCAGAGACTTGAGCATCTGTGGTTTCAGTGTCTGTGGGAGGTCCTGGAACCAATTCCCTTAGGATACCAAGGTAGGACCGTATAGTAATATCTCCTCTGCACCTCACCATCCCACCGCTGCAAGGTGCCTCTCTGTTGCTTTTCATGGATGATGAATCTGCAAGGAAGTTTGAAAGCCATGCTGGTGAAAGTTCTTCTGCTAGCATTAGAGATGTGGCAAGCTTTCTTTTAGGTAGGAATGAAAGGTGGGGACAAATTCTTTTCCTTGGCAACTGCATGAGAGTTTCTAGGAAAATCGCATTCAGATGGGAGATCATTTAATGCAGCCTGTGGAGGGTGAAAACAGAACTACATTTCTCAGCATTTACAGCCATCATTGTGTTCCCTCAGCAAACCTCCCCATGCTGCAGCAACCACACCCAGCAGCCATCCATCATGCTGGCTGAAGAGCCCTGGCCGCCTGCCACACACGTGCCAAGGGGAAGCCCCGTGCCCTGTTAGTGTCAGCATGTGCTGTGACTTGTAACAAAGACAGCAATGAGTCCTCGTCCAGATAGCCATATAATCCTCAGAGAAGAGCGCACTGTGGCTGCTGCAGCCTTGCCCAGAATGTCTCCTACCATCTGAAGGGTAATTCTGCTATTCTTAGCCTGACTTTCTACTTCTAGCTTTTTCAGGCTCATCAAACCCTCTAAAATCATTTGGGGAGAAGAAAATGTTCTTTGTTGCATTCTGTAAGGGAAATATATTGCAAAAAAAGGAACCACAGGAGAACAAAGAAAGGGAGGAGGTGGGGCCACCCCTATTCTTCCATTAAATTTATGTCACTCAGCCTTGAGAGTCAAGCAAAATGTTTGAGGCCAAATACATCTTTTATTAAGTTGTAATACAGAGATAAGTTATCTCGATTTTTGACTGATTTGGCACTTCACGATGTTATACTTTTTCGAATCCCAAATTCTAGCAACTATAAGATGCCACTGTAATTTTGTATACCTTTGGAATACATTAAATATGATACAATGCCTTATTACCCCTTAAAATTTGTATTTTATATTTATCAAAAGAGCACCTTTAGATTCATTTTAGACACAGGCTTTTGTGACATATCACTCTTTCGCACACACAAAAGGAAAATGAAAGTGAAATAAGGAGAATGAGGTACTCCTAAGCCTTCATAAAGTCGGAATCTTCTGAATCACTGTGCTGCTCAAAGTCATTGATAGTCAAGTTTTCTTTCTGCATAGGATTTGCCTCTGTGACATTAAAAAGTATTGATGATGTGGCCTCTCCTAAAAACAAAACAAAACAAACATACAGGCTTGGTTTTCCAATTTTAAAACCGTATTGTTGTTTGCCTCCCCAGTAAGTCTGTCAACTGAACGCAGTGTAGTTTTTACATCCTTATTTTGGTGTTTCCCTGAGCTGGTAGAGTTGTGTTTGAGACACAGTAACTATTCATTCAATTGGATTGCTGCATTCTACTTCAGTAACAGAGAAGAAAAACCAGCAAGATATCCCTGTAAAGCATTGCCGTGGTTTTGGAATCCTGCAGATAAAATGGAATGTCTTCAGGTGTTTGAAAATCTGGGTCATATGTCTCTACTTAGGAACTAGAAAATTTTTTGATAAATGTTTGATTTCAAGATGATGGTGTTTCTTTTGGTTTGTCAGAAACTGGCTCTGACACGTATTTGTAAGAAAGAGGAAAAATCTCGAAGTACTCATTGGACTATCAACAATATGCCCATTCTTTGAAGTCTGACTGAAATCCTTCCTTCTCTATGGCATCTTCTAGATTTCTGCTTGGACTGATCTCCACTGTATCTGAATTTCTATAGTGTTTTTGCTCCCCTTTTCCATTCCTTTTCTCTATTTTTAGTTTTTGTTTTTGAGACAGGGCCTCGCTCTGTCACCCATGCTGGAATACAGTGGCCTAATCACAGCAAACTGCAGCCTTGAACTTCTAGGTTCAAGTGATCCTCCTGCCTCAGCCTCCCAAGTAGCTGGGACTACAGGCACACACCACCATAGCAGGCAAACTTCTTTTGTATACATGGGACATCACTATATTGCCCAGGCTGGCCTTGAATTCCTGCCCTCAAGTGACCCTTCTACATCTATTTTACAGCCGTGAGCCTTCATGCCCAGCCTGGTGTATTTTTTTTTAATCAGACTCTTAAATCAGATTTTTAATAAGTTTTTTTTTAAATCAGATTCTGTATTTGGATACCTGTTATATTATTTTTAAAATTTGACGGGTATGTGCGAGTTTTAAAATTTGAGACAAAAAGTTGGATAAAAGACATCTGAGAGGCAATCCCATAAACAATCGGACAGGGAGTAAGGAGGGAGAGAGGAGGGGAGTAAAGCCAATGAAGGGTACATTAACAAATGGGTTATTGCTGTGGCAACAAGGGTTCATTTTTGTTGGAAACTGTGGTAGCCTGAACTACGGCCTCAAAAAGAGGTCCGCGTCCTAGTTCACAGAACCGATGAATATGTTTCCTTGCATGGCAAAAGAGACTTTACAGATATTGACGAAGTTCAGAATATTGGGATGGGAGGATTCTGGATGATCCACATGGGCCCAGTGTGATCGCAATGGTCCTTATATGAGGAAGGCAGGAGGGTCAGAGTCAGAGAAGACAATGCACCATAACAGCAGAAGCAGAGGGAGGGAAGGAGATGTGACAGTGGAATCAGATGTTGCAGTGACGTGAGGAAAAAGCCATGAGCCAAGGAATGCATGTGGCCTCTGAAAGCTGGAGAACACAGGCGTTGGATTTGCTCCAGTGCCTCCAGCAGGAGTGCAATCCTGCCCAAGCCATGATTTTTGCTCAGTAAAATTCATTTCAGAATGTTGGCCTGCAGAACTGTAAGGTAATGCATTTGTGTTGTTCTAAGTCACTGAGTTTATAGGGGGGTTGTTACAGCAGCAGTAGGAAACCAATACAAGGGTTCATTTTTCTGAGAAACCATATGGACCAGGCTTCATAACTGTGCCAGTGAGGTTCGAGGAGGCTGAGGTATTTGCCCATCAATTCTCATCACTTACCGGATAAGGATTATTCCCAGAGGTGGCAGCTTTCTATCAGTTCTGGCTCGTTCAAGCTGAGCACCCTCCTGTCCCCTCTAGGGGCCAGAGAAAGTCTTTAGAAAGACAGGTCTGTGTAAAATAAGATGCCATAGGCTTGTCTACAACTTGTCTACTGATGATGCATGTGACATGTGGGATGGATCAAGGGAATATGGGTGCACTGGCATTACCTGCCACCGTGTGTAAATATGTGTATGCATGGTTGCATGCATGACTCTGTGTGTGTATCTGTGTGTGTGTGTGTGGGTGTGTGTTTCTTCTTCCCCCTTTATTAAGTTTTTTTGAGCCTAGAGATTCTCTGCCATTGACCAGAGCCCCAAGCACAGCACCCAAATCTGGGAAAAACACTTCTTGAATGATTGGGTGGCAGAATGTGACAGCCTTTGAATGTCACAGTAAACAAGGGAGCTGGCTATTTTACAGTGATGTCTTCTCTAATTCTTAAATTAAGACTGTGCAGAGAAGGAAAATTTGCTATTCCTTGGAAAGATTCAGGAGACTCTGGAGATGCTAGGTAGTTTGGTTGCAAGGTGGCTGTCAATCGCAAATGTTACCAGGCAAAATGGCCCTGTCCTGCTGCGTGACCAATCTGCAATCTAAGACTGGCTCGTCGAGGTTAGCAGATAAATCAATACAAAAAGAGATGAACATTGCAGGCAGTGCTGATGTCAAACAGCCATTTCATGCATCTGGCAGAAAATTGAGCATATTGGTAAAGCACTAAAGACTTCCTTCATGAAAGTTCTTTGCTCCCTTGTCCTGAAAGGAAAATTAGATTAATGCTCACAAATCCTTCTTGACATCTGAAGGATGGTTTTTCTCTTGACAAGGATCTAGACAGGAAAATATGAGGAACACCAGCATGGCCTTCCCTTTGCTAGGTATCTAATCTAACCTAGCTTTCTGGGGGCACTTGTTAAGTACTAGATTCTCTCTCCTAACCCTTGACATTATTATTATTTTTAGCAATTAGCTTCAGCAAGTGAAGCACTGCTGATTAGAGATGTGTTTTGTATTCTGACTGTACTTGCAAGCTCTACCAAGTACATTAGCCTTCAAAACATATTTACGATAAAGGCTGAGTGCCTGTTCCTTAAGAGAAACCTGCAAATGGTCTTTATTTTTTCACACCAGCTGCTTCTTCAGATTTGAACATGCCAGACAAAGGTTTGATGCTCTTGAATAGTGTTTGAGTAAATTAATTGACAGCCAGTGACTGTCAAAATGTATGTATTATGTATATAAATATAAAAACACATATATGCATGAATATGCAGAGATATGTTTTAAGGATCATTTTGTGGCTAAAATATTTGAAAATAACAAATGTAAATTATGATATGAAAGTGAATCTTGTGGAAAAGTCAGCAGGACCTAATGGAGATTTTAGTGTAGAGAAGAATGTGATTAAGCCACAGTAGATCCAGAATTTTGCTAATGATATAAAGTCCTTGTTGTTACCAGCGTCAAGGAAATCCCTGTCTAGTGCATATTCATGGAGAATGAACGATGAGCTTGGGAAACATGTGAGATGCAAGTACAGAAATGTTGGTCCAACTCTATTAAAAACCAATGTGTCTCCTAATTAAGACTCTAAACCCCCCCTTAAAATTGGCCAAATGTTGGAATGAGCTGGTGCCCGCTACTTCTTACCTCTTCCCTCCAGTTTTGGGGTCTGTGCCTCATAACCATAGTCACTTTTAACCAATTCTGGTTGCCTCCCTGACAGAACCTGGGATTCTGTGCCATTTCTATCTGTACCCCTATTTTAGGAGCTAGGCCTAAAGTAATTAACAGTTTAGAAGTGATAATCCAGTGAATTAGCTTTTATGAGGGTTGTTTTATAATAGCACAATTCCCTTGTTCGCTGCCTACCCTTCGTCTGCCCCCCTTCTCCACTGCCTTCTCTTCGCTGTCCTGCCTGGTGGATGGCTGCCTGAGTTCTTGCTGGCTAGCCTCTTGTTGGGTTTGGGTCATAGGGGTGGGAAGGAGTCAGGTTACCAGGAGGATGGGACATTGGGAAAAAGTATTTGGTGTATTTCTTGTCTCCAACTCCCCATTTCCCAATCCTTCATTTCCCCATGCCACTCCCTTTTTTCCCCACCTGACTATCCTTCCCACCCCTGCATTGATACCACCTTTCTGGAATGACATTGTCCCTCCATGACTATGGTTAGCTGGGCAGCCTGTACTTCCCAGCTCCTGCTTTCTCTTGCTAGGCTATGGTTACATTATTCCCCTACACTTACACCTCTGAGTATCTCCATGTATCTTGCCTGTATTTTAACCATGACTGTGTCTTCATAAGTGGTCCCTTTATCAAATTTCTGCATTTAAAACATCTAAGGAAATCCTATTTCCTACCCAGACCCTGATGGTTACACTTTACTTTCCCTAACCGTAGCGTTCTTCAAACATGAAGGACCACACGTATTTAATATTTAATCATACCATGCTTAAGTTGATACATTGGAATGCCATTGTTCTCATTTCACTAGCATGCTATTCAAAACTTTATTTGTGAGAGAAACAAAAATAGAAGATGCCATGTAAGATAACATTATGGACTGGGTTTATCTGCACATGTCAGTACATACCTGCAGACATAGGATCTTTGTCTATGGAAGCAAACCAGGAAGGTATCTGAATACCTTGGTTCGGTATCCATCACTCTGGAAATGACTGAATGACTGATGTGCTTTCTAAACATGAGGCAGAGGCTGGCCAAATTTCCTTTCAATCTGGGTGATACAAGCTAAGATGAGGTAAATGTTGTCACATTGTGTTTACATTCTACTATATAGTATATATGGTATGTATATTTCTATGTATATGATATATATGTTTACCTACACATGTACACAATAGAGAGAATCTCAAATATGAATGGTACTGCTTAAACGCAGTGTTAACTAAAAGAAGTGCATTACATAAATAAATATTATGGTTACAAAAGAAAAGAAAAGCCAGAGAGCCTACTCTCATGCTTTTGTTGTATAGCTAAAGTCATAGAAAATAAACACCTTTAAAAAAAACTAATATTTACAAGACAGCATACAAATGTCTGTAGTTTAATTTGGGTATAAACAAGTTACACAGGTGCTGAAGGAATTGCCTGCAGTTAAGAGAGAAGGTGACTATGCAGAAATAAATTCTAAGACAGGGCTGGCTTCTGCCCTTGTGGAAAGGTAAATTAGCCCACTGATATATAATATTAGTGGCCATCAAACCATTGTGACATCTTGAATTTCTTCTTTTTTTTTCTTTTTCTACAGAAGTCTTTACGGGATTGTTAGAACAGCATTATGGGGATTTGTGAATCATTATTTATTTTGGAGGTATGGATGGAGGTAGCAAGGAATGAATCGTCATAGCCACACATGCCTATCCAGGCTCGGATTTCCTCCTTTGCTTCAGGCCATATAGATGATTCCACTGCCCTCTTCTCTGTTCTCTTGAAACTGCCACTGCCTGTTCCATCCCAGGCTTTCTCTCTTAAGCCTGGCTGAAGTAAAAGCCAAGATCTCGTTTATTTCCTTTTTACTCTTAAAGAACAAACTCACAGTTACTTTAAGTTTTCAAGGTTTTTTACTAATAAGTATGGTATAATAAAGATTTGACAGATACCACACCAAAGAAGATATACAAATGGCAAATAAGCATATGAAAAAATGCTCAACATCCTGTGTCATAAGGTAAATACAAATTAAAACAACAGAAAGATACCCTTACACACCTATTAGAATGGCCAAAATCCAAAACACAGACGATACCAATTGTCGTTGAGGATGTGCAGAAACAGAAACTCTCCTTCGTTGCTGATCTTGGCACAGGTATTGTAAAGCTTAAGAAAATACATTGAAGTCCTTGATCTCCTGTCTCTAACCCTTCAAAGCGGGTAAACTCTTTTGTGTGAATACCAAGGTGTGAGATTGCTGGGTAGTGTGATAAAAGTGTATTGAGTTTTGTAAGAAACTGACAAACTGTCTTCTAAAGGGCTGTAACATTTCGTATCCCCACCGGCAATGAATGAGAGTCCGTGTTGTTCCACATCCTCACCAGTATTTGGTATTGGCAGTGTTTTGGATCTTGGCCATTCTAATAGATGTGTAATGGTATCTCTTTGTTGTTTTAATTTGCATTTCTCTTATGACATATGATGTTGAGCATCTTTACATATGCCTATTTGCCATCTGTATATCTTCTTTGGTGGGGTGTTTGTTGAAGTCTTTTACCAATTTTTAATTGGGTTGTTCATTTATTTATTAGTGAGTTTTAAGAGTTTCTTGTATATTTAGGATAAAAATCCTTTATCAGGTATGTCTTTTGCAAATATTTTTACTCTATCTGTGGCTTGCCTTCTCATTCCCTTGATGTTGTCTTTCACAGAGCAGATGTTTTTTAATTTTAGTGAAATTTAGCTTATCATTTTTTTCATAAAGCATGTATTTGGTGTCATATCTAAAATGTCACCACTATATCCAAAGTCACCTAGGTTTTATCCTGTTATCCTCTAGGAGTTTTATAGTTCCTTGTTTTAAATTTAGGACTATTATTAACTTTGAATTATTTTTTGTGAAGTGTGTAAAATCTGTGTCTCGATCCATTTCTTGCATGTGATTGTCCAGTTGTTCCAGCCCAGTTTGTTGAAAAGACTTGCTTCATTGTGGTGTCTTTGCTTCTTTGATAAAGATTAGTTGACTATATTTACGAGGGTCTATTTATGGACTCTGTATTGTTTTCCATTGATCTATTTGTCCATCCTTTTGCCAATACCACACTGTCTTGATTACTGAAGCTTTATGGTAAGTCTTGAAGTCAGGTAATGTCAGTTCTCTGACTGTTCTTCTCCAATATTGTATTGGCTATTCTGGGGCTTTTATCTTTCCACATAAACTTTAGAATCAGTTTGTTTATATCCACAAAATAACTTGCTGGAATCTGGGTTGGGATTGCATTGAAAATATAGATTCTTCTTTCCAATTGAAAAGTTGAGAAGAACTGACATCTTGACAATATTGAGTATTTCTATCCATGCACATAGACTATCTCTTCATTTATTTAGTTATTCTTTGATTTTTTTAATCAGTTTTGGAGTTGTCCTCATGTAGATCTTTTACATATTTTGTTAGATTTACACCTAAGTATTTCATTTTCAGAGGAGCTAATATGGATGGTGTTTTGTTTTTAATTTCAAAATCTACTAGTTTATTGTTGGTACATAGGAAAATGTTTGACTTTTGTATATTAACCTTGTATCTTGCAATCTTGCTGTAATTCCTTATTTTCTCCAGGGTTTTTTGGTCAAACCTGGATTTCCTACATAGACAATCATGTCATCTATGCATAAAGACAATTTTACTTCTTTCTTTCCCATCAGTATGCCTTTTATTTTATTTTATTTTTCTTGTCTTACTGCTTTATCTAGGACCTCCATTGTGATGCTGTTAAGTTCCTGGTCTGATAATTTCAACATTCCTGCCATATCTGATTCTGATGCTTGATCTGTCTCTTCAAACTTTTGCTTTTTTCTTTTAGTAAGTCTTATAAGTTTTTCTTGACAGCCAAACATAATGTACTACATAGAAGAAAAAAAAGAACGACAATAAATAAGCCTTTAGTCATGTGGTGGTTAGATGTCAGGGGAGGGGAAGTATTATATAGTTATGTGATTAGGTCTCAGTCTTTTAGCAACCCTGTACCTCTGAACTGTGAACATCTCAAGTGTTTCTTAGGTCCTCCACCTCTTTTAGGTGGGGCAAGAGGCCTAGAGTAAACTGGAATTGGGCATTTCCTTTCTTCTATCTGGAAGGCTAGAGTGGGCTGGAGTTGAGTATTTCCCTTTCCCCAGGTTGGTTAGGATCTGATAGAACTCCAATAGTTTAGGCTCAGGTGAAATATTTTCTCTTGAAGGCAGGCCTTGTTATGACACATAGAATACTGTGGCATGTTTCAAGATGTTTCTTCTTTTTTCCCTTCCCACTTCTGGAAGCATGAGGGGATTTTTCTCTAATATTCATTGTGAGAACCTGGTCCAGCTCCCAGAGGCAAAAACTCACAAAAGCATGATAGCTCCGGAAGAATGGATCCCCCTGGAGTTTCCGTCATTCAGACTGGTCCACACGGAGCCTCCAGTAATCCGTCAGTTAGAGTTTAGGCTTTTCTACTCCAGTACTCGTTCCTGTGGAGGCTTCTGCTAGGGGATTTCTGCTCAGATAAGTTGTGATTCTCTGTACCCATCTGTCTGTCTCTCCAATTTTGGGGACAGCAGTTTGCTCTGTGACCTCACTTCTTCGATGGAGCTAAAGAAAGTTGTTGCTTTCTTTTAGTTGGTTTAGCTGTTCACGTGTTAGCACACGTGTTAGGACAGGGTGACGTCTTCCAAACTCCTTACGTGTTGAACCGCCTATACATTGTTATTCTCACTATCTAGGATGTCTAGGAAAGTAAGAAAAAGATCATGTGCTGGCTCTCATTTTGTCATCCTCCTGACTCTTCATTTTCTTTGAGCCTAGGGACCAAAATGAAGGCCTGTTACTTTGTAAGAAGAAAAATGTCACGTGTTCATAAGTGAAATACTGAGCAAACATCGACTTGATTTTTCCCTGAGGAATAACTTCAATATACACAAAAGCTCCACTTTCCCAAAGAGGTCCATCAAAGTAAATCTCTAACATTTGTGTTTAAATGGATAGTTATTTCTACTATGAGCACATCCTGAACTTCTTTTCTTGCCCCAGCAGGTTTTCATGGCACATTACAACTCCAAGCTATCTTGTAGCTGCTTACTACAGCTCAAGCAGGAGAAGAAATTGATTTTTGATGAGAAATATGCCTTTTCTGGGGTTTCATTATTCTACCACAAACTTAGTCCAGAGCTCATTGTTGTTGAAATACTGTCATTCATTATTAAGATGAACAATGATGACTGCTGTGGGAAATTTGCATTTTAAAATGCAGTTTTCCTCCTTTAAAATTCTGTGGCTTATTTGGTCTCTTCATTCTCCTATCATTCATCAAACACGCACTATACCCCAAGTGCCTTGCTGTGGTTAAGAGGAATGAGCCAGGTTCTATCTGAGGGAAATGGTACATCCATCACTTCCAATTACATCTCTCTACGCATTTTCAGGAACAGTAACTTATGTCTGGGTAAAACTTCGAAATCCAAAACCAGCCAAGGGGATGTTTTAGGTAGAATAGTAAAAGATCTTGTATGCAATTATTGCACGAATCACAGTCGATTACTCAGGTCATTCTAAATTCATTTTAGACAATCTAAAGAAACGTATCCATATTACTAGGATGTGGTGAAATCCACTGTATAGCAATTTGGGGAGTTTAACAAGTTTCTTTTGGGGTTTGGTGTTATAGACAATGACATGTATTTTATAATTTCTTCAGAGTTTTAACTATAAACAAGACAGTTTTGTTGAAATCTGTTGATCTGCTATCTGTTCCTCTTACCAAAAATTGTATTTTCTGGCATTGGGAAGAGAATCTGAAAAAAAAGGTAGGTAATGTCAAGTTCCAGGGGCAGAGAGGGGATAGTGAAACCATACTTGATCTTAAAATTTGAGCCCACCTATACTTCCAGTCATCACTCTATGGCACATTGAAGAGCATGGAGCTCCTAGCTGGTTTTCCAGGCCTACTGTGCACAACAGCATTCCTGTACCTTTAGACTTTCTTACATCTTTCAGCTTTCTCTCCTTATTAAGCAAATAAGATACATTTAGGGAAGGAGGGCTAACAAGAAGACCTGTAGGGGAGCAAAATGCATGTGACTTGTGCAATTTAGTCTTCACAACAAGAGAGAGTAGACTTATCCCCTCTTATATGTTACCAGTGAAGACACTGAGGAATAGAGACCTGTTTTACTCACTCGGATTATACTTTTCAGGGAAAGGATTCAATGCCTGGTAGATCTGACTCTAAAGCCAGAGTTTCTCTTGAACCAGATCTCAGCTCTCTTTGAATTCATCAAATTGGTATGCAGGATTTATTATGCAGAGAATATTTTTACCTTGGACAAGATAGTAATTGAAGCCAGATTCCAAAGGTGGCAAAGACCTAGATAGGAATGAAAACCATCTTCAAGTGTTATATATCCTCAGAGGGATTTCTGAAACATTATGTGTTCACCAGCAGTATTAGTTCTCACTGAATGTATCAGTCATATTTTTCTGCATTACAAACAACCTCTAAAACCAAGTAGCTGACGGCAAATAGCATGTATTGTCTTATTTACAAGACTGCGGGTTGGCTGTGGTTTAACTGATCAAGACTGGGCTTGGCCTAACCAAACTGGACTCTCGGCTTCTGTTGGGCACAGGTCTTTTCCTTCTTTTTCATTTCAGGTACTTGTCTGAAAGGGCAGTAGTTATCTGGGACCTTCTCTTTCCATACCAGCAAATACTTTTTAAAACTTCACATCTGCTCACATACCACTGACTAAAGCAAGTCAGATGGCCAAAGTCAACATCGATGGGGCAGGGAAATATGTTCCACCCAGGGTGGCAGGCTCTGCAAATTCAGATGGCAAAGATAAGCGAAGAATTGGGAACACTTGTCTAATCTAGCACGCTGAGAAAGTGATGTAAAAAAGGCGTCACAAGAGTCTACTGGTGTCACTGCTCATGTCAAGCTTGAAGCTCTGTCCTCTGACTCAACACTGGAATTTTAGGAATGCTTCACTTGATATCTTTTGGAATGTCTTTGAAAATGAGTTTTAGGATGATGTCCTCCAGCAGATTTTAATTATATCGTATAATGTACTTTTAATCACAAAATTATATCAAATTATGTATTATTTTTAATCATAATCTTAGTCCTTAAAATTCTTTTCATCTCTGTCTCAATCAGCAATAGTGTGGCTGCCATTGTATATCCTATCTAAACCATAGCATAGAAGTCTTGCCCACTGGACCACCCCTATTTAGGCAAATTCCACATGCTACCAGCAGGTGAAGTCAGACAGAACTCAGAATAGAGTGTCATGGCCAAAGTCTGTCTTAAGATTCAAACATGAAAAGGAAAGATTCTCCATGCCAAATGTTCAACTCAGGGGAGCTGAACACTGAGAAGTTTTACAGAGGAATTCCTGGAATTTTGAGGGCAGTTTACAAACGTAGGCCTTCAGGGGGCTTGACTATCACTGAAGAGCAAAAGCCAATAGTCAGGGGATTTGAGGGCTATCTTTCTTTCTTCTGCACTAAGATAATAAGGGTGAATGCTGCTGAGACAGTGATGACGTGTTCAGCATGCCTTCCTCTGGAGAATCATGCACCTGTCTGTGCCTGCGAGAGCATAAAAGCTCCATGGGACAGAAGTGGTTTACATCCTGGGAGTCAGTAACAAAGCTAAGAGACCCTGTCTGGTGCTATGTCCTGAAAGAGGTCCTTCAGTCTGTCCTAGTCCAGGGATCCTAGGACAGAGGCCTTTGTCAAAACCCCAAGCCAAGGGGACCTAGCTGTCATTCTCCTAGGTCGTGTTTTTAAGTTGATCAAGGTCATGTGCATGGAGTGTCTAGGCCAGCAGAAACTCCAGAGAGCAGCACAGAAGTTTGTGTCCTGCCCTCCAGTGAGAGGGCTTATTCTCATAGGCCTCAGGTGTCACAGAATCACTGCAGGATGCTAGGCAGCCTCCTAGGACACAGGAACAGCCAGGTATTTCTCATGTTCCCAAATGTGGCATGACACCGTGTTGAGTGCCTATTTCGCTTTGAGCCCGAAGGTGGAAAGGAGAACAAGACAGACGGAGCTCTGTCTCATGGAGCTTAAATTCCAGCAGAGTGGACACACAATTACCAAGCAAACAAAACAGACATCATTTCAGGTAGTGATAAGAGCAGCAAAAGACCCCTGCAATTCAAGGTGAGGGGTTTAGATTTTGCCCATAGTGCAGAGGAAGCCCCACTGGGGGGCTCCTAGCGTGGATGTGACATGGTGTGCTTTATGTTTGGAAAGATCACTAGCTACCAGGACTATGCACCATCGAATGCCACCCGTTCAATAAGCAGAAACTGCATTTTCATTTCTCAGTAGATCTCAATATAAGCCTTTTCTATTCAAATGTGATGTCCTCAATGAACTCCTTTGATTACCCCTGTAGGGAAAATGTTCTTTTAAAAAAGAATTTCTAAAAACCCTATTCCAGGTGATTCTATGAGATCTTTCATCTCCTTTCTCAGAAGACTTATCCAGGGGTAGCAGGAACAGCTTGCATAGAATAGAATTTGTTTCACGAGCCATTTCTCCAGTCATTATAATTCCTTAGGCAAAAGATGATTTCAAAAATACCCTCCGAAATAGACACTGGAGCTCATAAGTTTGAGGAGCTGAGGAAGCTTGCATAGATTGTAACCTTGTGTCCTATAAAAATGCAGTTCATTTATACCTGTTTTGCAGAGCAGAGAAAACACAACTTGAAAGGAAAACTTCATGTTTCAGTTTTTTAAATAAATGAAAGATAAAGTGTCTCAAGACCAAGGCTGAATATAGTAGAATTTATGGAGTATCATTTGCTTTGGCACACATAATGTCAAGTGAAATGAAAGAATGGGTGTAAAGAGATTAAGATGAGAAGAAGTACAGAATTTCCCTTCTCCGTTTTTATATTATGACTAATTTTAGAGGCCGTGCTAGGGACATAAGTGCTAAGTTGAATAAAATAAAGGAACGGGTAAGACAGGACCATGGGGAAAGAAGCGACGTCACAGAAGTTCTATAGTGAGCCAGTGGGCCACAAATTCACACGCTTCAGTCATGTCCAGAGTGATGGTACCTAAATGTTCAAGTGTAATTGAGCCATTAGAACTGTCAGCTTTTCTACCTTCTCAAGAGATTCCTTGGGCCGCACCCACACTCTGCAATGAAGACATTAAATGGTAGAATGGGTGCTGTCACCTGAGAAAGAGGGTAGCACATCTAATCCCATGGGTCCTCTGGTCATGGCTTATGCGGAAGGCCATGTGTTTGGTGCTCTGAAACAGATCCCTGCCCATAGGAGCTTCCAATCTGATTTCCTTTCTTTGGGGTTTGAAACCGTGTAACATCCAGACTGGAGTGTCTGACATAGAGGCTTTCTGGTATGTTCCATCCATTCTGAGGACCAACAACATGCCAGGTTCCAGGCTCCAGGCTAGGGTATGGACGGGGTGTGGGCCGGTATACTGGTCCTGTCCCTTGCTTGAGTCCTCCACGAGCCACTTTTCCTCTTCTGTAAAATGGGAAAGATTGTATACATTTTGAAGGGGGTTTTCAAGGTTTGACTTATTTTATGTGGAAGCCAGAGGTGATTTGGCTTCTAAGAATAGCCTAGGCTCCCACCCATGCCCACCACAGCATATCATTACTTTCTCTTCAAGCAGATGCAAGTCCAAACTGCCTCACTGGGTTATATTGAGTCTATTAAAACTGCGTGACAAAGTCACACCGTACTTTGCACACCTCTTGGCATTTCCTTCCTTCCTTCCTTCCTTCCCTCCTTCCCTCCTTCCTTCCTTCTTTCCTTCGTTTCTTCCTGTCTTCCTCCCTCCCCCTCCCTTCTTCTCTTTCCTTCGTTTCTTCCTGTCTTCCTCCCTCCCCCTCCCTTCTTCTCTTCCTTCCTTCCTTCCTTCCTTCCTTCCTTCCTTCCCTTCTTTCTCTCTTTCTTTGTTTCCTTCTTTCTTTCAACAGGGTTTCACTCTGTTACCCAGGCTGGAATGCAGCCTCCAATTCCTAGTCTCAAGCAATCCTCCCATCTCAGCCTCCTGAGTAGCTGGGACTGCAGGCATGTGCCTGGGTGATTTTTATTTTTTAATTTTGTAGAGATAAGATATCTCTATGTTGCCAAGACTGGTCTAGAACTCCTTGGCTCAAGCAATCCTCCTGCCAAAACATCCCCAAATGCTAAGATTACAGGCATGAACCACCACACCTGGCCTTGGGAGTTTTCAATATAAATCCAAATTAATTATGTTGGGGTGATCAGACCCAATACCAGGTCATGGGGGCGATGAAGTCCAGTGGAGTCAAAGGAATGAGAAAAAGTTTGAGAGAGAAAGTGGGACCAGGGGGCCATCGCGAGTGTGGAGGCTATGAAGCCTCCAGCTCTGGGAGCCAAAGAAACAGGTGGTGAGGATGTGGGGGTTGAAACGAAACAGTGTATCAAGTGAATGAGAAACATATGGCTACTTGAGATAATGGGAGTGATAGAAGCAAGGAGCCAGCAAGTCTAGCAGATATGCAAGCCCTGCCTCAACTTCTGTCCCAACACTCAGCTTTTCTCCCAACAAATTATCTTTGCCTCTTTCCCGCAATACAATAAAGTCCAATTACAGCCCATTGCTGTCCATTTACAGAGCAACTCATCTTCCTTTTTCTTTTCTCTTCTACTTTCCATTGTATTCTTATGAAAATTAAATGAAGTAACAGATAAATGCTACTAAGTAGAGTGACTTATACTTAATAATTGCTCAGTAAATGCTAACAGCAGCAGCACTAGCAGCAGTTTATTATTATTTCAAGATTGCTGTCTTGTCTAGTGAGCCAGGTGTGCATGCCAATGTGCGCCTGGACTAGATGACCTCTATACTCCCCAAAGTGAAGTATTATGTTACCTTCGTGCTGACAGCCAGTGAGCTCCCCAACTCCTCCCCAATTAATTAGCTATTTTATAGAACATTTCTCTACTGTGCATGTGCTAGAGGTTACAACTAGAATACAGTGGAGAAAGGGTGATCGCAAGATCAGACATGACACCTCATTGTCTCAGATTCATCGATACATTTTGACTGCTGTCATGGTTTGACTACCCCCAAAAAGCAGATTTAAAGGCAGGGGTTTGTGTGTAAGTTGTTAATTTGGGAGGTGACTTTTGGAAAGAGAGACAGACAAAGAAAAGAAGCAAATAAAGAATGCATTATCATGGGATTTGCCACTGTGGGCAAGTGGAATGTGAGCTCACTGAGCAGCTCTGGGAAACTATAAAGCACACACCTCAGCATTATCCCCTGAGGGGTGAGGGAGCTGAGGTGTTAACCCAACAACTCTCAGTAATCATTGGTTGAAGAATGTTTTGGGGGTGCCTTGTTCCCTGGCCCTTTAGACCTGCCCTACACGTGGCAAAGTGAGCTCTGGCCAGCAGAGGGAGCCCTCGGGTAAAAGGGGCTGGCACCAGAAGGCTCCCTCAGGTAAAAGGTTTAAGTCAAAGCAGCTTGCAAGGAAATAGCATATGCCAAGAAGATACATGCGGTGCATCGTCAGCATCTGCTCTTGTTACCCAACTTCTGAATATGCCACGTTATGTGTATATACTCATATAACCAAAGCCAGATCACAAAACAGCTGCAACTCCACTCTCTTAACGACAGACTATGGCCACCTCACCCTTGCCTACTAGGTGCCCCTTTGTGTTCTTGGGTGAAGCCAGTGACACTTTTTTAGTATTCTGCTGCTGTGCTCACTGCGGTAATAGGGGCCAGTGTCACTCTTATTACTTCACCTGTTTTATCTTTTGTGAAACTCATCCTTTAGCCAGAATGGTCTGAGTGGCTGGTCTAGCAAGTGCTTAACGGTGAGGCTCCTTCAGCTCATTTCTCTCAAGTAATTTGATTTCATTGCACTATCAGAATTGCTTTTATGGGTTAGAAGGAGGCCTAGAGGGAAGAGGTTGACAAAAGCTGTTTTGAGATTAAAAAAATAAAAATGTATTGCCCAATACTTCCCATCACATCCTCCATCTACACCCTCCAATCTCTCCTCCTCATGCGTGGTAGGGTGTGCATGTGTGTGTGTTCAGGAGAAATTAAAATAACAACACACAATTCATCTCATATTTGTATTTCTTTTCACCCGAGCTTGAAAAGTATACTGTTTCATTTCCTGTGATCCCCACAACAGAACTTGTGTGCTAAGATGGAAAAATATTATGGCTATGTTCTCTGAAGTTATCAAGCAAAGTGTAATTTTGCATTGACAGTCAATGTTGACAATCCCTGTTCAACTGATGTCAACATATTGATCAACCCAGTGATACATCCCTCTCACTCAGGACAATCATAGGTTTCTATCAGTGCTGAAAGTCTCGCGTTTGATAACTTCATAATATTTTTATTTTGAGGGTGTGCACGTGAATAAAAATAACACGGTGCCATGCTTTCCTCATTAAAGAGTTGGCAGGAATAGAGAGCTCAGAAGTGGATGTGAATTTCATGTGCAGAGTTCAAGGGAGTTTGATTTTTTTAAACTACTGCTCCTAACTTCTGGATATTTATAACAATACAGTACCAATTTGGAGCTTTTAGTTACTTGGAAGGCTGGTTAGTATAGCA
Source organism: Hylobates moloch (assembly GCF_009828535.3). Lineage (NCBI taxonomy): Eukaryota > Metazoa > Chordata > Mammalia > Primates > Hylobatidae > Hylobates > Hylobates moloch. The sequence goes on along the minus strand of NW_026652296.1, from coordinate 45,794,524 downwards.
ACTACTTTCTAAATAATATGCAGTCTACCCAGGGATTTATGATTTCATAAAAGTGCTAGTATTTTATCACAGCTTTGGGCCCTGTGCTCGGCTGGGTGGGGTGCGGGTATGGATGAAAACCCTTTGAGGTTAAAACCACCACAAAAGACATTGTTCAGCTGAAAATAAAATGATTGAGCGTATAAAGAATAGTTTTTAGATTTGTGAGTTTTGCTGGACATTGGTCTCTGGAGCGCTGCCTTCTTACAAACTGCAGGAAAGGCAGTTAAAGCTGAGGTGAGACCTGGCAACAGATCTAGAAGGGGATGTTGAGGGAAGCCCTGGGCAGACTCTGAATGGTGCATGGGGTTAAGGTTTTAAAGCCTGACTTAAATATACCAAATTATTATTATACCAACATTATGTTGAATTTTAATTTTTTTCTGGCAAGAACCTCTTTGAAACGATTGATTTAAAGTATCACCATATGGCTTTCTATGATATGGTAATCTATAGCCCCAAATAGACTTTCATTTTAAAGTTTAAAACAAAAGCTAATCTGTTGCTTCTGACTCCAAAAAAGGACAGTTTTACTGGCAGAGTAAGTCATGTCTATCTTTATTTTAGCGGAATATGCTAGAGTTCTAGTAAACATATTTGAATTTTATATCAGGTGAACAAAATTAGTTTCTACATGGGAGCCTTTGGACAAAGTTAAAGATAATAGGGAAATATCAATAACAGTAAAAAATAAAAAGTAAATAGAGAGGAAAATTGTCCACAGCAAAGTGAAAACCAGATTTACTATAGCTGTATTGGAACCATTCTGGGTTTTCAATAATTCCAACAAACATACACTTTAGAGGTGGGGTAGAATCTTCAATGAGTCTTTATTGCTGTATCTTTCTGTAATGAAATTTGATGAAAAGAAATATCGGCTTAATAACCAAGTGAAAGGAAAATGTCCACCTGATGAGTTATTTGATGTGCTATGGATGAAAACTACTGTAAATTCAACTTGCTGTTTCACTTCTGTGTCTTTTATTTAAATTGTCTTGATGGTCTGTCGACAGAATTTGTCCTTTCTTGGCTTAGGAACATCACTGCTTTGCAGCGAGAAGACAGGCAAATCATAAAACTTGTCTAGGCTTCTAGTTATAAAAAGTATTGAATAGCCTAAAGCTATCTTTAATAGCTTGAAATGTGGTCAAGAGAATTTAATTAGAAAGTACATCCCAACATGCTAAATAAATAGATCAGCAGAGATTATTAAAACACATTATTTTACACTTTCATATACTTCTGGTGGGAGTGTTATTGGCACAGCTGCTTTGGAAAACTGGCAGAATCTCCCAGAATCAGGCATAACATGGGGTCCAGCAGCCCTTCCTCCTGGATATATACTCAACAGAAACACATGCTTATGTCCACCAAGACATGTATGAGAATGTTCATGGCAGCTTTATTCATATTAGTCTCAAACTGGGAACAGTGTAGTTGTTCATCAACACTCGACTGGATGAACAGATTGTGGAATATCCATACAATGGAATGCAACACTACAATGAAATGAGCTACTGTTATATGTAACACCATGGGTAAATCAGGCAGGCATAATTTTAAACAAAATATAGACAAAAAAGAGCACACATTATATAATTCATATATGTGAAGTATAAAAACAGACAAAACTAACCTCCGATCATAGAAGTCAGAATAGTGGTTATTTTGAGGGCTGGGCATTGACTCAAGACAAGGCAGCTTTCTGGGGTATGAGAAGTATCTTTTACCTTGAGCTGCATAATGGGGTGTGTGTGTGTGTGTGTGTGTGTGTGTGTGTGTGTGCGCGCGCGCGCGCACGCGCGTGGTATGTGAAATATTTGCAAGCACTTTCAATACAAAAGTAAATAAGAAAAAAATCATTTATTTATTGTATAAGTCAACTTTCACATTTACAACAAAAGTTAATTTTATGAGTCTATCCTAATGAGTAGAAAACTAAGCTTTGGAATGCTAGTAGAAGCACAGGATCTGTGCGCACCTGGATACACACACACATGCAACTCCCTGCATGCCTGACCCTAAATTATTCGTGGCTTGTTCAGCCTCATTGACCCTCATACTTGGAAGAGATTTCCCGTGTCATCTAATTCAGTGATTCATCTGAAGCTTGTCTGTAGCCTCCCCTCTGGGTGGCCATTCTACTTTTGTGAACAAAAGTCCCCTGGTGACCAGAATATGTTGTGATGTTCTGAGGAAGGCCTTTCTCTCTTGGGAGTCCATCCCTAGGCTAAAATCTGTCTTTGTCTATTCATTGGTCTTATTTGTAACCCCGGAGATCTTGTAGTTAAGTGGAGAAAGAATTGTCCTGTTGCTGTCTATCCTGAACATCATGCTTTATCTTGTATATCCATGTCCACCGAAAGCAGGCATCTTATCAGGGATATTCATCTTGATATTTTTCTCCCCTTTTAATTAATCACAAAACATCTTCCTATCAGGAACTAGATTTTCTCATAAATCTCGATATTTTTCCCCAGAGATGAAAAGGGATATTCTGAAGATAACAATCTGTTGAGTACCTTCTCAGCATCCCTTCCTCCTACCCATACTCTAAGGCTAAACACCCCTGTGCTCCCAGAAGTGAGCCTTTTCCTGTTGTCAATATGTACAAAGATCCACAAGTCTGTAATCCAGTCAGTCATTCAACACCTAATTATTGATCATTCTCTATGTGCCAGCAATGTTTTAGGTATCCAGTGATAAGCAAAGACAGATGTGTCATCCGCCTCCCAGGGCTTTCACTCTATTAAGGTTATTAATCACATGTTTACATAAATAAATGCAGAATTGCAACTGTGATGGGTCTGTGAGGTAAAGGTACATGGTATTATGAAAACACAACACAGGGAGTCATCAATGGCAGAGAAGCCTTTCCTGAAGAAGTGATCACCTGGCAAAGGACAAATAAAATGGATATACACTAGGAAAAAAGGAGGAGAAATGTCATTTCAGAAAGAGTAAAGAGCGTGAGCAAGGCCTTATGACAGGAAGGCAAAATGAAAATACCACATTCAAAGACCAGAAAGAAGGCCAGTGTCGTTGCAGTGGAGAAAACAAAGAGCAATGCAACATGAGATGAGACTAGAGAGACAAGAAAGGGCCAGTTTTTTCAGGGGAGAAATGTTGCCACTAACTTGGGGAGTGGTTTGAAGCTAGAGCCGGCTTCAAATGCTTGTGATGCTTATGAAAGACTATTCCTTGGAAAGTAGCTGAGCAAACAAACTAACGAGAAAACAGTTTTGAGAGAGCTGTTTAAATCAGTAACTTTGAATCGGGAATGTTGCATCAAGGTCCAGGGCACGATCCATGGAGGAAGTTGTTGTGGAAGATGAGCAGGTCAATGGACTGGCTAAGCGCAGGGTGGGTCACTCTTGTGGATGTTGAAATCACGTGGGGTTACAGCAAACCTTGAGGTTAAGATGAAAACCATAACTCAATGCCAGATGCTTTGATGAATATGAGAGAGTGACCAGGAGGTCACAAATAATTGAGAACTGACCATAGTTGCCATGGTTCTGTGACAACTTGTATAATTTCTCTGTGGGGAATTATGTCTTCTAAAGGTGAATGTTAATGCTGATGGTCATTGCAACTGAGTGTGATTGCAGTATTTATTAGTTTTATATGCCCTATAATTTTATGATTTAAGTACTTATTCAACATACCTAACATTTGGAGAAGAATTTTATGAGATGAGAATAAATAAGAGAAAACTGAGACATAAATCTAGAAAGGCCCCCTGGGGTCGTTGGAATGTGTAACACAAAGCTAAGGTGCCTGTGTTTATTCTGTGTTGGAGAGTCAACAAAGGCTGCCTCTGTTTTGTGTAAGGTTGGGGTGTAATGCTAACTCTGCCTATGCCTAGGAAGAATCGCTTGAAAGTGGCTTGCAGGGTAGATTGGAGAAGGGAAGGAAGACCAAAGGAGCACAGTTGTCAACTACAGTTGTCTGGGTGAGGGCCGATCAGACCTTGAATGAAATCAATGGGAAAGGGAGGAAAGGAAGGGGCAGTGGAAAATAGTTCAGAGGGACGATGCCTTTAGGACTTGGTTACCAACAGGGAAGTTGGTCAAACATGGCGGTAACTAGGAGAGACGTAAAGCCATAGACAGAAACCAGAAAGCCAGGGACGACATTTGTTTTAGGCAGCAGCATGTATTGCATTTCTGGTGCTGAAGCATATTAAAGGGAACTATCGGCGATTATAAATCTAGTTGTTAAATTCAGGGCAGAGAGGGACTGAAAAGGCCTCCTATGGTTAATCCCCTAACAAGAAATGCCCATCCTGGCCTCCTTCTCCTTCTTTTTTTTGAGACAGAGTCTTGCTCTGTTGTCCAGGCTGGAGTGCAGTGGCATAATCTTGGCTCACTGCAACCTCTGCCTCCTGGGTTCAAGCAATTCCCGGCCTCAGCCTCCCAAGTAGCTGGCATTACAGGTGCCTGCCACCACGTTTGACTAAGTTTTGTATTTTTAGTAGAGATGGGGTTTCACCATCTTGGCCAGGCTGGTATTGAACTTCTGACCTCGTGATCCTCCCACCTTGGCCTTTCAAAGTTCTGGAGTTACAGGCGTGAGCCACCGCACCTGGCCGCCTCCTTCTTCTTTGCAGCTCACCCGTACTCTCATCCTGCTTTCCTTGCCCCTTCATTTTTCCTAACCTTTCCCATTGATTCCTTGGGACTCACAGCTTATTTCTGAGAATAATGTCTCCTTGGTTCCCGATGTTACAGCTCTCTTCCTCAAGTATTCTATTATTTCCTGCAAGCCTCACACTTCTTTGTAACTTAGTCCTCTTTATCTGTGTCCACATAACCCTAATATACTTGTCATGCTGCATTTTGTTTGCCTCTTTACTTGTCTATTTCCTCCCCTGGACTTTGGGCTTTTAGAGGACAGGGACTCATTAAAAGTATGACATAGCTACTCGTGTGGGGTTCAGTAATACTTTTTAAATAAATTAACTGATTAACTGTAAGGAAAATTTTGATACATTCATTTAAAGAAAACGAATAGGATTAAACAATTCATAACAAATGCACAATCCCAAATGTGGTAGACATTGCAAAGGTTCAAGAACTTATGCACATTTTCTGTATAACAGACATTGTCTCTAAGAAGAATTAAGCTTGGCTCTGATTTGTTTTGTCCCCTTTCCTAATGAACTCTCTAGCAAAGCCTGGAGAAACCTAATCAGAAAAGCAACACATATTCTTGGAAATGGGGACAATATCTGTCTTTTTCTTGTCCTCGCACTCATTTTTTTTCTAAAGAAGTACTGAGATCAGAACCATCAGTTTGAACTACTAGAATACATATTTGTCCTCCAATAAAACTGGGTCTTTTAAGTCATGGTTGTTTCCATTTCCGCAACATTTCTCTCTTTCTGCGTCTGTATGGACAATGCCCCAGAAAACTCTGGACCAGAAGATAGCCTCATAGACAAGCCATATAAAGAAAAAAAGAGGGCTGAGTTTAGGATGCTGGGAATGGCACACATTTAATGAATGCTGCTAGAAAGAAGCCAGGAAAGAATTGGTCAAACAGGAAGAAGACGTGGGAGAAGGCAGGGTTGAAAAATTCAGGAGAAGAAGTCACACATTCATAAAGACAGAAGTAGATTAATGGTTACCAGGGGCTTTGGGTGACAGACTGGGGAGTGACTGCTAATGGGTACAGATTTTTGTTATGGGATGATAAAAATATTCTGGAATTAGTGATGATGGCAAGACTTTAAAAACATGGTACAAACCACTGAATTATAAACTTTAAAACAATAAGCAATAAAGTTAAAAAAATAAAAATCTGTGAGAGGAGAATAAAACATAAAAAAACTAGTCAAACACATCTAACACTAGAGAGCTTGAAGATAAATTGAAAGGTGATGGGATTTGGTGATTAGGAAGCCAGTGGTGAGCTCAAAGAGAGTAGTTTCAGGAGCATAGTTACTCCTATCTCTTCTTCTTCCTGCTCCATAAATATATAAATTGATAAGGTTATTCCTTCACATACCATCACTGTTGGCAGAATGTTTGATGATTCTGCAGGTCCAGGAATGTGTTTGGTTTAGATCAGCTAAGGTGACATTCTGAATGTGTTTTGGAGACTCTGAGCATGTACGCTTCTGCTCTCTGGGACAAAGCATAAGTCTGTCATTCTTGCTGCCCTTCTAAAACCAAACCTATACAACAAGACCTGATTAGCTCATGCTGTCTCAATTCCAAGCATCACCTCTGATGGCCCCAAGTGAAACAGGAAATACCCTCTTTGAACTCTGACAATAAGTTTCTGTGGTATGTTTCATTGGTGGAGTTCTGCTGGCCTTGTGACTGGCAGAACTGACCCTAGGCTAACTACGTGTTTTCTCTGAGACACATGTACTTTTTGTTTAAGCTGAGGATAATAAACTTTAATCTGAGCACTTCTTACAAGAAAATAATATGAAAGTACATTGTAATCTATTAAGCTTATGTAAATATGTTTTTAATTGATATTGTTATAAGATTAGAGACACAATTAAATTCTTGCTGTCTTTTTGTTTTTTAAACTCTGTACTGGTGTAGGACCAGCTTTCTTAATGCCTGTGTGTAGGATCACAGGCTTCATATCCATGTACATCTTACTGAGGCCTGTACTTATTGGTTGAACTGAACATTGTTTAAATGAGAAAACTCCAGTATCATAGCGTGATTAACTTCCCTATTGCCTTCATCTTTCATTGTTCATTTGTTTTTTTCTGCTCTTCATCTAGGTTTTCCCAACGAGCCTGCTGCGGTCATTGCCCTCAGCACCATTAAGGAATGGCTTGCCAAGAATCACCATGAGGTAGGAGGAACAACAAAATCAGTGAACATCCAAGATGATGTAATTTGATGCTCAGTTCCCCCCAGAAAAGCACATACATTTTATAAATATCAACTACACCTAGTCATTGAGCCAAACGTAGCTGACCATTCTTCACTTGGGTTACATGAGTAATTAAATGTTTTTTGGTAATTGATAGAATGCAGCAACTCTATTGATCTATCTGGTGAAGTGACCAGATTCATTTAGCCATAATCTAATTTTTTTTACATCTGTGGATAGTATGGGTTATATGTTTGAAAAAGAGAACAGGATGGATTTCATTAAGAATAAGGAGTTTTCCTATGCTATTTTCCTTAGAGCTAAGTTATCTTTGTTGACTTGAGGTTCCTGGTGCGCAGTAATTGTTTGGTATCTGCGTTCTTTGGATTTTTAACTAAAGTCACTTCTGAGTGTGAGATTGAAGTGGGCTTGTATAATCGATCACAAAATCGTTATGAGCGGGATTTCTTATGAAACTAAATGCCTTCATCAGAGTATTCATCATGCCTCCTATTCTGCTTACTTAATAAGATCTTTGCGATATGTTTAGTGATGAATGGGGGAATTACTCAAGTAAACAAAGCAGCAAAATAACTAGAGACCATGGAGCTTTAAATTTCAGAGATTTGTCAATTTACATATTGTAACAGCTAGGAGGTTTCAGACAGTGCACAATCTTATGCATTTTTCTTCTGATTTTGTTTTTCTCCTCAGTTATTCACATAAGGGCTATAAAAATTGTGTTTCATTTTCTGATGGACCATGAATTTAGCTTTTTTCCTTGGGTAGGAGATGAATTATTTGGAAATAATTAGATATGGAAACAGGTGACGGGGTTTTCAAATGAGAGCACTTGGTACTTTTGTGTGTTTGAAGAAACAGCAGTGTCATTTTCTAATTATTGTAATTTCAGCATTTCTTGACCACATGGCCAAACTTATCCATTTTGGTGCTTACCCTTTATTTTCCTCTTGCTTTGAAATGTATAAATATGGCAACTTCGATTTAAAGGATATCTTAAATTACCTCAAAGAAGCAGAAGAAAAACAAATAGCTAAAATAGCCAGCTTACAAAACATGTCTTTGACACGTGTTATTTTCTTTTCACAACAACCTTATGAAATCTCTAAGGTAGATATATGTTATCTTCATCCGCACTTGCCCTCAAAAGGTTAAATGACATACTCAAGATTGGAAAGTCACAGAGCCAAGAGACTGACCCAGTTCTCATAACTCATTGGACGTTCCTCATTCGAATGCCACCAAGGCCAGAAAGAGAAACTCAGTTCCTTTAAAAGCCAGTTATCTTCAATATATTGCTTGGTCATAGTCAATGTTCCACACCTGGATTAACTGCTTTGCAAAAGTGTAGCATGTTGCATGTGTGAAAGCAAGTGTATCAGTGCATATCCATCATTTCCACTGAATAGTAATCCAAGGATATGCCCCACTGGAGGAAGTTTTCATGCGTCATCTTGGCATGTGATGGACATGCGCATAAAGTCATATCATCGAGGATGTGGTGATGAAGAATAAACATGTTGGTCACATGTACAGGTGATCGACAAATTCTACTCATTGATTCTCTCTAGCTAAATTATTCAGAAAGTTATTTTCCACAGGAATTTTCTAATCTAGTGTTTTCTACTTAATTCGCTTGCCTACCCTGTCTTTGAGTCATTCTTTTGCTTTCATATCCTTTTATTTTTCTGCTAATTTCTTGGATCCATTGTAGAAAATATAGATAATTTGGATTGAGAAACTCAGTTATTGTTTTGCAACTGTAAACATATCCTGTACCGATTCCCTTTTTAAAAAGACCCCTAGTTTCAATATTCTAATTTAAGCAAGTCAATTTGAACACATCAGGTTTTTCTAAATAAATGAATTATAATTGGGAGGTCATAGATAAAAGCTAAATAAATTGATTAGCGGTATTTTGATTTATTTTTTCCTCTGTTAAAACAAACAAACAGACTAGGTTAAGGACTTGTAAAAGAGTATTGCTTCTAATTGTTTTCTCTTCATTGCAGTATTATTTTGATGTTCTGATTGTTCAAGCTACTTATTAATTCACTCATTTGATAAATATTTATTGAATCCCCCTAAGCAACAGATACTTTTTTATATTCCAGGGACAGAGCACAGAAAAACAAAATCCTTGCTTTGTCATATTGGTAGTCTAGAAAAAAAATTATGTTTGCTTAACATAAATTAAGCAAATAAAAAATAAAGAAATAAGAAAGTTCAAAGAGTGCTTTACAAAATAAAACAGGGCAATTGGAGAATGTGTTTTTAGGTAGACTCTGCTACCTAAATACCTAAGATATGAGGATATCATCTTGGAATACAGATTTGTACAATGGGAAGGAGGAAGCCAAGCCATATAGAGGTCTTGAGGTAAAACATTTCACACAGAGAGAACCATAGGAGAAAAGCCTGGAAGAGAGAATGAGCTTACTGCTTGCTATCAATGGTGAGACCCAATGTGGTTGAAGCAGAGAGATGAAAGAATGGCAGGAGACAAGTTTGGAGAAACAGACAGAGTCAGATTATAGGGTCTTGTGGTTCATAGAGAGACTTCGAATTTTATTCTAGTGGGTAGTTGTTGAAGCATTTTGGGCAGGAGAATAACACATATAACTCACCTTTAAAAAACAAGCCTGGCTGCTCTTCCGAAAAGGGTATCTGATATTTATAAGATATCAAAGTAGGAAATGGCAGACCAATTAAGAGGATGCTGCAGTAAATCCAGGCAGGAGATGAGGGTGCTCTGGAATACAGTGATGGTAGAAAAGGAGGCAACAAGCATCAAGTGTGGGGTACACTTTGATGATGCAGCCAATAGGACTAGAAGATTGTTTTCTGTTAGGATAGGGTTATGCTGCAGTTACAAACTACCCCCAAAACTTGGTATCACAAACAGCAATGGTATGTTTCTTAATCACACTGTTTGTACATTTTGAGTCAGCAGAGGGAACTAACTTACAAATCCAGGCTGACAGATACTTAACCATGTGAAGTATCATCTATCACATGACAAGAAAAGATAGATAATCAATTCCCTTGTAGAAATGTTTCTACAAAGGAATGATGCATATAACTTTCACTCACATTTCATTGTCCAGAAAAAGGCACCCAGGGACTAAGTTCCAGGAGACAAGAAAATGCAGCCTTTTTGTATGTTCAGAATAGAGCAAACTGAATATTGACAAAAATTAGTAATGTCTATTATAAATGTTAATCAAATGTGATATATGACAAAAAGAAAAAAATTAAGGATGACAACTAAATTTTTGGCCTGAGCTGCTGGGTAAATTTTGGTTCATTTACTGAGTTGAAGAATATTGGTATAAGAGCATGTTTATATGAAAAATATAAAGAAGACAAGAATTGTGTTGTCATGCTACAGATAGTTAAGTCTGAAATGATTTTAGGTATCTAATGAAGATTTCAAATAGACAATTGGCTCTTGGAGCCTAAAGCTCAAGAAAGAAGTAGGAAAGAAAGACCTGGTGATATTGATCAGATTACCCTAACTTTAACTTGGGTTTGGCCTCAGTTTGAGATTGCTTGCAAGAAAAAGGCATATAGTCAAACTAGCTTACATGAAGGAGAATGTGTTGTATAAGTGAACTACATTTAAAAAAAAAGTCTTGAAATCCAAGGGCCAGAACTAGAGAGCGGTCTCGTGAATGATAGAATCACAAACTATAAATCCAATAAGAACCGAGGTAGCTCATTTTCATTCTCTCCCACTCCATCTCTACGTCTATCTCTCCCATGTCTCTGTTTCATTATTATTATTATCGTGTTGCATGTTATCTTTTATTCTCATTCATCTGCTTACACGTGGCCCTATCATGACTGTGTCTGTCCATTCATGGATCAATCAGCCCTGCTTGAGGCAAGGCCTGGGTTCGATGGATAAGGTTGCGTTTTCTGAAGCTCTTAGCTGGTCAGGTTCTCCAAAAATTTTCCTTTAAAAAACAAAAAAGAGGAATCTATGTAATGTGAGTCTCCCATCAGTGCTCATACTTTTCTTATTCAGCTGAGTTTATTATTCAACATTCACAAATTTCATGGTTTGTGGCTTCATTCCCCATAAACAATTGAGCTGTCATATAATTGATGAGCTTTTACATTTCACCATTAACTTACTTTCTGATTTCTAAACCATCAGGAATATGCACTTTTTCTTTCCCAACACAGTAGTTGATTTGCTTATGTTTAATTTCATAAATCACCGCCAGCTGGTGTGGCTGGATACTTCCATACCCAGAGAGGTCTGACTAGAGTCCCAGTGGTCAGGAGGAGGAAAATCATATTCTGTTGCCCACCATCCACTTGTTTAATTTACCCAAAGTCTGAACTGCAAGGGCACAGCATATATTTAAGAGGACTCAGAAACCCGAGGGGAGGAACACTACTGCACACACAGCACAGTGGCTCAAACAGTGGCGGCTCTAGCAGAAGAGCTAAAGCAGCACTTTAACAAAAAGAAAAAAAAAAAGAAGCATTCTCAAAAGGCTGTAATTGAGGCACAAAAATGACTTAGAACTGAAAAACATGATGACTCTTGAGTTGAAAATTTTAAAAAAACAAAAAAGAATATTCACTACTGAGAACTGAATTATTGCTATGAGAAGATCAGATAGATGAATTATCTCACAACACAGAAGAGAAATACAAAGAAATGACAGTCATGACTGAAGAGGTAAGGTGGCAGAGAAACCCAGGGATCAAACATGAGGCAGGCAGGGTCTGAAGATTACCCACTGGCATTTTCAGCTAAATTAAGTATTAAGAACTTCTGAGTTCAGAAATCCAAAAGAAAAGAATATCAGAGTTGGCAGCAAAAATTGACAGCAGGTAGCATAATAACCTTTCTCTAAGTACATCATTTTTCTCAAGTAGTAACTTTATTACAGAAATAGGTGAGCAAAATAAGGGACTGTTATGGAAATGAACAGTGGAAATGTGGCCTAGATTTCTAAGTTGGGGTGGCTGCTCTGTGTTATCAAATGCAGTTTCATGCATTCCTTATTTTTCATGCAATCTAAAAATATAATTCTTTGTGGAATAGGGATTTCCCCACTCTGCAGCTCTGAGACCCCCTGCTCATATCTGAAAGTTAGCCTAAGAAATGTTTTTACAGTGCCTGTTCTATTGTTCTACCCCAGGGACTCATATGGCATTTGGCTATTGCTCTCTGGGACAATGTACATATTTGCCATTTTTTTCCACAGAAAAGTAGAACAGGATTCATTTCACCCTTCAGAGCCACAAATGTCCTGATATTGTGAGATATTTCCAAGTCATGGTGGTCATATTCAATATTTCAGATACCCCAAGGGAGCAAGCATCCTACAGCACATTAGCACCGTGTGTTCAGTTTCCCAGAAAGTCCTGCTAGTCAGGGGATACGGCTTCTAAGATGACGATTCTGAGCTGGAGGATCAGTGGATTTCCCAGGAACTTTTAAATGTGGAACCCTAAAGTACTGATCAAGGATTAGTTGTATCATGAAGGAAACCTGAACCCCTCTCCTCCTACCATCAATTATAAAGAAGCAGATAGATGGACAGAAGCCCAGCATTCTAGGAGGCTCTAGGTAAAGCTGTGGCCACCTGCAGCTATCCAAAGGGGAGGCCCTGGTTCCCCTGAGGCCCGACCCCAGCATCATCTCTGTGGGCTGTTGAGGATGGACTCCTTCCTGCTGCACTACTCCAAGGGAATTCCCTAATATCCTCCCTCCTATCTGTACTGCTCTCCTCCCCAGACAGATCCCATTTTTCTGGGCTGGGGACAGTTCAATGGAGAAGTGTTTGGTTCATCTTTGAAGGCCTTTGGCTGGGTCACCTGCCTAGACTTGGGAATCACTGGCAAGGAAAAACCCCAGCTCTGCATTTGCAAAACTCACATGGGTTTTCTTTTATGTAGGAGGAAGGTGGTACTTTTCTCTCCTCGCGTGCAGGGTTTGGGTCTTTGCCCGACATAATTTTTTTTAACTATGCCTTTAGCACAAACAGCTTGTTGTTCAAAATGTTAAATATCGTCTACTTGTCATTTAAATTGTTTACTCTGTGCCTTCAGAGGGAAACACAACACCTGCAGTATTGCTGTTTGTCACTTAAAGTAGCAAGCCTACAGATGTGGCAGGGGATCCTGAGATGCTGTGCGTATGTGGCAGCATCGCTCTGAGACCGATGTCCAGCTCTGCAATTTGATGCCGGCCAAGGCTCCCAGACCTTACCTAGTGTGGTCTAGACCTCCCGGTGAGATGCCGATAGCCAGAGACAAAATTAGCTTTGAGTTTATCCTTGATGTCCTTTGGAAGTAGAGACGTTGGTTTCTACTGCGTGGAAGCAGTTAGCCTTGTCACCCTCCCTTGCCTTCCAATATTCAGGCACATAATTCACAAACTGCTGAAGAAGCTGAACATATTTCTCTACCCCAGAAAACAGAATTAGGAATCCACTGTAGAAAGGCACGTCCAGCCTCCTGAGTGGTTCAGATGCTGCTCTCATGCTGATTTGACAAGGTCGAGGACACAGCCACTTGTTTCCTCATTACTGATCACAAAGAAACCGTCGCACTTTAACTTCAGGTGCCAAGACTATTTTTTCCCCCTTCTTGGCAGAGGTCTTTGAGCATATGCAGTGTTAAAAATTGTTTGCCACTTTTATTTCAGCATCACGTTATGGATCACCAAAAAAACCCCAGTGTGGGGCTTGCCTTATGTCTCTGACATGAAACGCCTTAGGATCTTTGTGATTCTTAAAAAGGGGGTTTAAACGAAACATGAAATCATGCTTACATTTATGATGGGAAAATTATATATTTCAAAACAAGCTCCAAATTCCTGTGGACTATTATTTACACTTATGCAAAAGGCATAATGTGCCATCCTCCAATTCTGTGCAATGCAGTGGTGTGGTTAACATTCAGAGACCTGGAAGGAGCAAATGAAATGCTCTGTGCTCTCTCTCAGGAATGCCTTTCTATGTCCACAAACATCATCTGAGTATCTATTATGGTCTTAGTTTTTGGTGGAATTTAGTGTTAAAATTTGTGCACTTGAAAAAATGAATTGCAGCTTTGAAATGGTTGCATCCTATGCAGTAATGTGGTTATGGTAATAATCATCATCATCCTAATATGCCGCTATAAAAATATATCCTTTGACTAGCCCAAACATGATGATATTCAGGTGGAGCCATGACACTCATAGGCTGTGACAGCACTGAAGACAATTATTCCCAGATTTTGCATATACGCTGTGTCGCTTTTGCTCTTCAAGAACCCTGATGACTTGCTAACATTTTATATTTTCTCTCTACCTCTTTATTTTTCTCTCCCTCTCTCCCTACTATTCTCTTTCTCCCTCGCTCTCCTCTCTTCCCTCCTTTCCTTCTGTCTCCCTCCCTCTTTCTTCCTTCTTCCCTCCCTTCCCACTTCTCTCAATTCCCTCCTCCCTTTTTCCTTCCTTCCTTTTTCTTTCTTTTTCCTTCCTTCCTTCCTTCCTTCTTTCCCTCTCTCCTTCCTTCCTTTCTTTTTTTTATTTTCTTCTTTTCTTTCCTTTTCTTTTTTCTTTCTTTTCTTTTCTCTTCTCTTTTTCTTTCTTTTGTCTCCCGCACCCCTACCCAGACAATCTCTTATCACTCTGAGTCTGTCATTGTTGGGATTTGTGACAAGTAGTTATTGTTCTCGTGGTTAGAATAAAAGCTAAGCCCCAAGGAAGCTTCTCCCCTTCTGATGGGGGCGTGCCAGTGCTTGGTGTCACCATACACTGCCACACAAGAGTTTGCCAAGTGGACAGATCCACCGGCACTTCCAGCTTCACCCTGCTTTAGCATCTCTCACAATTGGCATAATGAGGTTTTGGAGCCAGAAACTGAAGCCCCAAGACAGCATCAAGGGTTGCTTTCAGGCTCCATAGCCCTGTTGTGGTCAGTAGGAAGCACCGTGCATGGGAAAATATGTATTTTGCTGTTTCAGTTAGTGAGCTTATTACCAGTTAGCCAGTGATGGGGAGGGCTCTAATTACACACTTTTAGGCGTTGAGCTGAGCTTGCCCAAATGCCCTGTCCCCCATTCTTACTCCGGTGGGGAGCTCATCAAAGTTCAAGAAATGTTTTGTTTTGTTTCTTCCTAGTAGGGGATATCAGGCAATCAAGGCCTTGGGGTGCTTTAGGGACACCAACCTACAGTCCTATGTAGATTAGGGTGGCTTGCTGTCTTCTGCACTTGCATATAATCAATATACATCCTCCTCAGCCAGCCCACCTGAACCTAGTACTATGTCCATTATGCCCCATTGTATCTAGATAAACAGAATGGAGTGCGTGGGAATGCAGAGAGAACCTAGAAAAATACTCTGTTGGGGGTGAGTGGTTTGGGGGGTTGGGATTTTGTTTAAATAGGCATGGAGGGTAATTCATATATACTGCCACCAGGTCTAGACCTTCTAGAAAGAGTTCTAGGAGATATAGAATAGGTACATGAAGGAGTCAAAGAGGGAAGAAAGAGGTAAGAGAAGTCAATATTTATCTGACTCCTTATGTGTCCCATGGCAGAGGCATGGCCCAAAGACACATTCTGTCTTCACAAAACTCTCTTCGAGGTAGTTATTTTAAAATCTTTAATTTCCTAGATGTGACAGTTAAAGGAAATTTTAAAAGTCAACTAATAAGGTATTTCCATGTTCTACTATAACCTTGCTTCTGTGGCCTGTCTGGGGTTGGGCACCTTACCCAGGTTTAGCCATACATGAGAATAGAACCAAAATAGGTTGATTAGGGTCTTTCCATGGGATTTCTTTGCCACCTGGAGTCAGGAATAAAAAATGGTGGTGAACCTGAGGGATGTGGAGCACAGCTACCGTGTTCCCTACCATTTTGGAAGGTTCTTCTTTAAGAAGATAATTTGAAGATGTCCTAGATTTGGGGGCAGTTGGCAAGAGTCACAGAACCCATGCTGTTGGCTCAAGTGAAGAACCAAAACTGAGGCAAAAAGCAGTATATTTTAGCAAAATGCAATGGCCACCCGTTTTAAGTTTTTATAACTCAAAAAATAATTTTTAACTAGAGAAAAGAAAAGGTTGAGAATCATTTGGAGGGTTATTTTTTTTCAAAACTATATGCTTTAAATAGTTTATTCTACTCCTTTCAGAGAACCTCTGCTATGTTGAACCACTGTTTATGATGAGAATATTTTACATCCTTCAAATGTGTTGGCTGGAAAAATATTTGAGAGTCACTGTCCTAAATAGTAAAATTAGTTAGAGTGCTTTTTATAAAATCAGTCTTTCAATATTCCCTTCATACTGGAGGAACATCAAAAGATAGTAATTAACTAATTAATTAATTTTCTAATGGCTGTATTTTCCTCCTTCTTTCCTGCAACCTGGAGATAGGAAACACACATTAACAGAAGCCAGTGCCGAGGAGAGACTAAGAAATAGCATGAGACAGGTGAAATAGAAACTCTTTAAAATCAAACTTCAGGGTGCAGGTATTAAAAAAAGGAGAGAGAATGCAGTTTGCTCAGATGACTTGGCCGGGATGTTCCTAGGGTTGGGATTGGTATATTTGAAAAAGAACAGATCCCTTTGCAAAGTTTGGCTTAGAAGTTCCAAGCCTGCAGGAATGTACTCAGGAGCTCACTATGTAACAGAAGCTCAGCTCCTCTTCCGTGCAGCAAGAATGGGAATCGTGGCTCCTAGAAGTAGAGTGGTAAGAGGTAGGGTGCAGTTATAACCACCACTGTGTACCCTCACTCCAAAGAGGAAGTTTGGTGTTCTAATCAGATTATTCCACACTCTTACGTAGCCATAAACAATTAACTCCATCTCTCTGGACTCAGTTTCTTCATCTGTAAAATAGGGAGGGTGGGGACTCAGTTTCTTCATCTGTAAAATAGGGAGGGTGGGCATGTCTCTTCTAGCTTCAGGATTCTGTGCCATTGATGTGTGTCTTCTGGAGCAGACCCACTGATGCATCCTGGCCATGCCTTTGCCCATGTCTTCATAGCACAATCAGATCTGTAAGAAGGCTTACACTCTGTGATTCTCCAGGCTCCTCCAGTGGCATACCAAAGATCAAGCAACATTTGCATGTGCTGTCTGTATGCCTTTAAGATGATTACCAACCCCCATATGGGTGTATCTTTAGAGTTGATATTAACAACCTTGACCCATTTAGTGTAGAAGGAGGGGCCGCCATGTTGATTTTCTGTAAATGATCTGGATTATATGATGGTTTCAAAATAGCCAACTTTTAAAGCTCCTTATGAAATTAAATGTGCTGATTATCCAAATGATGTGACATTTTTATAAATAGAAAATAAACCTCTGAGCATGTGGTTGGATCTACATCAGACACAGGGATAAAAACAACACTGGGAGGTCCTATTGAAGGACATTCTAACAACCATTTTCTGGAGATAGAAGCATGCACCTTCATCCCTCCTAGGTAGGAAGGAAAAAGAAACCTTTTCCTTGTCCTCTACCTTGATGGACTAGGACTTGTATACTTCCCTGACTGAAGGGAAAATTAACAGTTTTGATACTGTCATCTAGCTCAACTCAGGGAAAAACAAAAAAGGCACTTTCCCTTTCTAGTGGAAGTAAATGATTTGCTTCTTGATGGGTGATGTTTTCAGCCAGGATGCTATTTCCAATAGAAGCTGTGACCAGAGCTGAACCATCTCATTGTTTCTCTAATCACATCTAGGCAAAGAGGTGTCTCCTCTGGAAAGACTAGACTCCTTTGATGATGCCATTGCTACTCACTAGGGTAAGAAAACTAAATAGGTCTGGCAAAGCACTTGCTTCTCCAATTTCATGGCTCAACAGAAAACATACTAGAGAAAACATCCGAAGAGTGTGGGTCTCTGGCCATGCACCATTGGAGGCTGTAACCATGAGCCCAGTGACAGAAGGGCTAGCTAACGTGCTGTCCTGCAATCAGATTATGTTGTCTACATTTCTATTTATGAACTCCTTCGAAATCCATGGCAGAAAGCCCCAACCTTTTAGTGAGGAGACTATTCATTTGCAAGAAGCAGAGAATAGAAGAATATTGGGGGGGATCTACTATTAACTAAACTTGTGTTGAATAGAAGTTACTAAAACCTGGTCAGATTCACATCTGTGATTCCAGGTTAAGGGCCTCAGGCAAGGAAGTGAAGCTCCAGATGGATCCTGAAATACTGGCCTTAGACTCGATTCCACAGCAAAGGTTGCAGCCACCCAGCATGTGAGCTGCTGGGCAGCAGGGCAAGTGATGGCCAGTGACAGGAAGGAGCTCTATGCACACATATAGTCTCTGTCGTGTGCACTCTTGAAAAGAAGAGATAAGGAGAAAAAAAATATTTAAATGGTATCATTTAAGTTTCACAATAAACCATTGACTGAAATAAGACATATGAATTCTCTTTTCTTCCAATTGGCCCAAATTCTCACATGTTCCTTAGCTTCTTTCTGCATTGATGTGATGCTAAGCTGTAAAGACTTTTAGTTGTTGTTGCTTCTCTGACATTGCTCCGCAATATAAGCCCAAAACTTCACCTTTTGCTCATGGGGTCTTTAAAACAAGGCCCAGCAGTCTCCCCTAAAGCTGGAGACAAAACTGGGTTTCTTGGACTTATTGAGATGTGATGTGTCAGTTTACAACATAGGGCCTTTCTAACGAATTTTAAAGAAAAATTTTGCTCATGTGAAATTTTCACTTTATGTGCTGACCTTAGAGCTTGAACATTGCATAAGAATAACTCAACTGTATATCTTTTGCAACATAAATGTTGCCTGTTTCTAACCAGCAGATTTCCCTTAGACTGGGCTGCTGCTTCTGCCCTGTTACCTACTGAAATACTCCCCTAATGACCAAGAGGTTGCTCAGCTTGTCAGTGAGACAAGAAGATTCTTGGAGATGTGACAATCATTCTGGACCTATTCCTCACCTGTAAGATAAGGTGAAAATCATCTAGGAAAAATCCTTAAATCAGATACTGGGGCATACCCTAAATCTACTGTATTGGAATATCTGAGAAGATAGTGGCCTATATTTTGAAAATTTCTTCAGGTAGTGGTTGAGAAAGATTAGACCAGTTGCTCTCAACAATCTTTTATGGCTAAGACATACTGCAATAAAAACTCCCATTTGTTCTCTTCAATGAGGAAAAGGCTATGTTAAGTGAGAATTGTGAGAGTAAATCTTTCCTCTCAACCAGTTTACGACTGGCCTTCTAACAAGGGGTTAGGAGTCTGGGGTTGGGGCTGTATTGTCTAGCTAGTCCTGGGGTGGCCACAGCTTACTTCCTACTCACAAGCACTTGACATGGGTTGACCAGTAAGTGAGTTTGATGAAGTTTACACATAATGTAACTCAACTCACATTAAATATCTTTGGGAGTTGCTAGACAGCTTTTGTGGCACCCTGTACACAGGAGAGGCCTTTTGCCATCTTTTAGAAAGGATTTTGGTATATTCCTAATATCCGGTTGATAGTAATCATTGTCTCTGGATATTTCCTTTGATGCCTCTATGCAAGAGATACATTTAATAAATTACTAAAAATCATTAACATATACAACTTAATTCTTCTTTGAGTACTTATTGTAGGCAGATTTGAAAATAAAGCCAACAGGGCTATCTCATGGATCTTATGTAATTATATTGGTTCCTGAAACAACTTTTGAGAATCAAGTACTCAGTCATCCGAAGCAAATTAATTCTCCCTGGACATGAAGGTGCCATTAAGCATGGCTGCAAGAGATGATTTTCTGGTTGGTACCCCGTTGTCCTTTACTGAAGCCTGTTTACACCACCCTCATGTGAATCAGACCCTGGATGTGGAGATATGTGCCACCCACGGTGCTTCTAGGACCCCCCGCCACTGGCACAATTAAATTTCTTTAAGGAATTAGGAAATGAACCTCTATATTAAAATTCATTGCTGAGAACACTACCTACCTTAATATTTTCTGCTGTTCAAAATTTTACTCTGAAAACAATTAGAGCCTGATGGGGTGTGCATTTGACAGTGCAAATGGAGCTACAAATGACCTGGGTGTGCTTCAGCTAAGCACAGGGCAGCTTAGGAATGTATTAAGTTGAGTAATTATCTCATATGTTTTTCCCTTGGGTTCAGTGATATCTACAAAGTTCATTTTTCTAAGTTCTTCTCTCTACAAATTTAAACTCAAGGGAAATAGGATCCATATGTCCCTGATTCATTTACACTAACTCATCAAATGTTCTTTTCTTTATAACTTATTAGATGTCTACAGAGGATTTCAACTGTTTTTTATAAGTTCTTTTAAGCCTTTTTGTCTAGAGGCAGGAAATGGCCATTTGCCAGCAGCAAGTGAACCCCTAAATAGTCACGTTCTGTTCAGGAGGCAAAGGAAAAAGAAAATAAATCCCCTGTTTATTAAGTACAGCCAGGTAATGGTTTTCTTTAGAGGGGGTGATAAATGTATTCTCTGAAATGTATTATTAGACTTGTTAAATGTGTAATTAAAGGAATTCCATGAAGTTGTTGCAGCAGGAATGGGATTTAAATTGCCCCCAAACCCCCTTCCACACATGCATTATTACTTTACCTGTGAAAATCTTAAAAGCTGTTGGTTTACCCAGCAGCTTAGAGCCTTGAACTAAGTGAAACATGAAATATCTTCAATATATGTACCAGAGGCTGTGTGTGTGTGTGTGTGTGTGCATGCACGTGTGTGTGAGACATTGACAAGAGAAAGATTGATATACTCAAACCCTGCATCATACTGTTTTTCATAAATTTCCATGTTGAATTCAAGAGACCTCATTTTGAGGATTTAAAGTAATGTGGCATCTTGCTTCATTACCAATAAAAGTAAGCTTTTTGGCCTACCAATAATACCCCAGGGTAACTGGATTTCAAAAGCAAATCAACTTGAGCTTGATCTTTCACTAACTAAAAATACAGTCATGTGCCACATAATGACATTTTTTGTCAACAACAGAACACATATAAAATGGTGGTCTCGTAAGATTCTAATGAAGTAGAATTTTTCACCTAGTGATGTTCTGATGGTTCTGAACTGATGTGGGCCTAGGCTAATGAGTGCTTATGTCTTTGTTTTTGTAAAAAAAAAAAAAAAAAGTCTTAGAAGTCAATGAACAAATTTAAAATGTTAAAAATAGAAAAAACTTACAGAATAAGGATATAAAGAAAGAAAATATTTTTGTGCAGCTATAAAATGTGTTTCTATTTTAAGCTGTGTTATTACAAGAGTCAAAAGTTTAAAAAATAAAAAAATACAATAAGTTAAAGTTAATTTATATTGAAGAAACAACATTTTCAAATGAATTTAGGGTTGTCTACGTGTACAGTGTGTATAAAGTCCACAGCAGTGTACAGTAATGTCCCAGGCCTTCACATGTACTCACCACTCTCACCCACTGGCTTTCCCAGAGCAACTCCTAGCCCTGCAAGCCCCATTCATGGTGGATGCCGTATGTAGGTGTGCCATTTTTTCATCTTTTCTACTATATTTTTACTGTACCTTTTCCACATTCAGATCTGTTTAGATACACAAATACTTATCATTGTGTTATAATTACCTATAATATTGAGAAAAGCAACATGCTATACAGGCTTGTAGCTTAGGAACAATAGTCTGTACCATATAACCTAGGTGTGTGGTAGTCTGTAGCACCAGATTTGTATAAGTACACTCTATGATGTTCAAACAATAATGAAATTGCCTAATGACACATTTCTCAGAATGTATTCCATCATTAGATGATACATGACTGTATATAAATGAAAAATAATCACAGGCGTTGAAATATTGAGTGCTTCCTTTGTCTAAGTACCTTACTTGAATTAAATAGTTTAATTATCACAAAGATCCTATGTTATAGTCATAATTATTCCCCTTTTTTGATGAGATGAGAAAACTTAGACTTTAAAGATCATACAGCAAATAAATGACAGTTGAGCTTTTAATTCAGAATTCCAAGTTTGTAACTACAATCATCAAAAGCATTGTATTTTCCCTTCATGATAAAAGTAAACTACCATATCAGAGATCTCTTTTCAATGCTTATGAATCTCACTACAGTCTAATTCAGATCTCTTCTAGCATTATCCCATGTCACCCTCCATGCTGCAGCTCATACAACTTAGAAAGAGTTGCTTGGTAATTTATTTGTGAAACCAAGATGGCAGGTCCATGGTTTGGTCAACTTTTATTGTCTTGCCTTTAGCGCAATGCCAGGACCGTACTCACTGCAAGTTGAATGAAATAATTTACAAATGGGACCTTTTATTATCCAGCCTGCTGCTCTTATAAGCTCCTAAGCCTTCATGTGATTAGAACTAGAGCTGAATAGTCATTTGTGGTATCAACATTTCTAAGCCATGGATATTTCCATTAGTTCATTAGTCAAACATGATCAAATGATTAACAAGCCCAGGAAATTTCAAAATCTCCCTGAGAGTAGGTAGACCCTAATAGTGACTAATTTCTCAGCGATCAGTGCTGCCTTTGTTGCAAACACATGGTTCTTGAGATTACAGATTAAAATCTGTACTTACTCCTGTTATCTCTGCTCAAATACTGCATCTTTGGTGAATTTTTCCTCAGCCTTAGGAAAACTTCCCTTCCGAATATCACTGTCTTTTACTGTGGTTGTGGATGTACCTGTTAGCTTTCCCACTGACTCAAGGACTGCAATTGTGTAAATTCACCCATGCATTGGTTTTGTTTTGTTTTTTAATCCAAGGAGCCTGGCACATAAAAAGCTTTGACAAAAATGCATTGAATGAACGAATGTTTTGAATTGTTTCTTAAATGATGGAGCTAAGCATGTACAAAGCCAGTGTATCTGTCTCATACAGATGAAGATTCAAGCCTTGAACTCTGTTCCTATCCTCAAATGAGGAAAGAGGCTGAAAACCAGCCCTAGTGTGCAGAGATCCAGCCAGACTCTGGACGTAACCCAGGCTTGGAGAAAATTCTACCCTGCTCTTTCCTTTATCTTGGACAGATGGCAGTGTGCTGGAGCTAGGCAGCTTTAGACTGTTGTCTAAAATGGAAAGCTTATCCTAAGGACAAGTTGGAGAAAGTCGAGACTTCAGAAAGCTCACCCCCAAGCCTGAGCTTATGATCTGTTGATCTATAGCTGATGGGCACACTGCTTACCACCTTTGTCTGCTTTGCTTTCTATTTTCCTGCAAAGGCTTGTGTGATTTTAAACACCAGACAGCCTTGGTCTTTAGGTAACTGCATCATCCTTTTTTCAGTTTATCTACTTTTAATTTTTCTCTCTTTTTTAAAAATCCACTCAACATTGTCAACACTGTCAAAGATGTCAATGTTTTCGTTTCCAGTTCTGATGCTATTTTTTAATTGTCATGTATTTCCACATGTAACCTGTTTCTGAAAGGAAAATATGCCCTTCAAAAAAATGTTGGCAGCTTAGATTGCATGTGTAATTCTTTCAAAAGCCTCTCAGTCTTTATTTATTTATTTAGCAAATATTCACTGAGTAGCCGGTACATCCCAGGCATTGCACACTGTTTATACAAAAGCAGTTGATATGCAATTCCTGTCCTAAAAAAGCTTACAGTCTGATGGAGAAAACACAAACAGGCAATGATCACAGGATAATGTGGAAAGTGCTAGGATAAAAGGTGCCCAAGGCAGTGCGGGTGCTGGGCAGAGGACAGAGTCAAGGAAGACTCTGGGTGTGTTCTGGTTTGAATGGAAGGTGGAAGGCAGCCTGAATGTTTTTCCTGGGGCTTTTTCTTTTCCTTGGGAGTGAAATCCAAATGCCTGTCTTACCACAAGACCAAGAACACGTGATCCTCAGTCCACAGACTCAAGAGGTCTCAGAGAGTTTGTAAATTTGGGGCAAAGTTTACAGTTATTTTCACTAACCTCTAGTTAAAATTTAGTACTTTCTCCCATCATGACTGTAGCCGCAAATCACAGTGGTATCAGCAGTCTTTGTGACTCTGTCATCAGTAGAAATCACAGATATTTCCTATCACATAACAGTTGTTGCAGAGATCTCAAAACACTACTTATGCTCATCTTGACTGAATTATGGTAGACCCACCATAAGATCTTCTTTCAATGTGTTCATAAGTAGTATGCATCCTAACCACATAACACATTGTTTCCTTGTAAATGGTGTCTCAAAAAAAACTGTTTCTTTTGTAACCTTTTGTATTTTTATTTATTTAAAAACCATATTCTGGGAAGGATCTATAGGTTATGCTCAACTACTGAAGAGGTCCATGTTACTAAAAAGTCCCTGTGGCTACCACGTACCGTTTCTCCCTTGCTCCTATCCTCCAGCCTCCTTGGCCTCTGACTCCACCCGTCACCCTCATGCTCCAGGCCACCACCACATTTGCGGTTCCCCCCACTATAAGGCTCTTCCTAAAGCTCTCTGCTTAAACTGGCTTATTTTATTCAGGTCTTATCTCACATTGCACCTCTTCACAAAGACCTTTTCCTGAACCCCCACACAAAGTAGACCTGCCCTCCTTTCACTCTCCCTCACTTCACCATTTGATTTTTGTGTATGATTCATCACTACTGGAAAAGTGTATATGTATTGGTTTATCAGCTTTCATCTTACTAGGGTGACACCTGTATCAGAGAAAGGACTTCAAATGGCTTCTTCTGTTGCATATTCCCAGAACATTGAACAATGCCTGGAAGGTAGTAGGGGCTTAATAAATGTTCACTGAACAAAAAGTAATAAATGAGTGAATGGGAGGGGGAGTAGAGAAAGGGGTATGCCAGACAGCAATCAGCGACAAAGATGCAGAGGTGACAAGAAGCCTGAACCCAGGAGCATTTACTGCGAAGTCTGACCGCAATGGGCCCCTTGTGCACAGGGTCCCTTGGCCCTCTCACTCTTTCCTGACCCCTCAGCAGAAATAAAACAGGCTCATAGGACTCTTTTTGATAAGAGTAGAGAATACAGTTTGAAGAACTCATAGTCTTAACAGATAAACCTGGAAAATGCTAATGGAGTAGGTTGCCGAGCCATTTCTTATTGCCCAACCCTGCTGCCTCTTTCCCCTAGTAAAGATGAGCAGACATGATTTGCATAACGTGCAGGCACAGACCATCAAAAGTCTGGAAATGAATAGAGCTGGCAACAGACATTCTTTTCAAAGACATCCACAATAAAACTAGACTCCTGAGAGAACTTGCAGCGTACAATTTTGGGTGCCCAAAGAGCATGCTTTATGAGGGAGAAAAAAGGTAATGGGGTCATTGTTGCCAGAATGTAGTGTCTTGACACACAGTTTGAGATGTCTGAATCTGACATTTAATAGCTGAGATGATAGTGGTCAAATACTTCTTGAGGTCAGATTCATGCAGAGTTCCTGAAAAGGTGAGAAATCACTGAGATCTGTAATGACAAAGCTGATGAGAAGATTGATGAAATGGTGGTGGCAACAGGACAAGTCTTCAAAATAGCTTGGGAATGATTTATTTTGTAGCAGCAGAGCCAATTGACAATAGCAGATTGCTAATTAAATACCAACCACTGGGAAAATACCATAAATTTCTTTTGGCTCAGTATTGGCAATTGTGTACTTTTAAGCAGAGGCCAAATTGTTTTCCAGGGAGTGCTTCATTTTAGACCTAAATGTTATGGGCCCCCATCTCTTTTTGCTTTCCCTTCAACCTCCAGCATATTTGATTTAAAAGCAAAAAGGAGAAGAGGGAAGAAGAAAGAAGGGGAAGAAGAGATTGAAGAAGAGAAAGAACAGGTGGGAAGATGGGAAGAAAGAGGGAGGAAGAAAGACACTCCCAAGTGTCCTAATAACATCCTATCAGAAAGGCTTATGGCCACGTGCAGTGGCTCACACCTGTAATCCCAACACTTTGGGAGGCTGAGGCAGGAGGATTGCTTGAGGCCAACAGTTCAAGAATAGCCTGGGTAACATTGTGAGACCCTGTCTCTACAAACAATAAAAAAAAGTCTCACTTTCATTCTTTTCCAGTCTGTGGCTAATTAGGAAACTATAATAACTATGATTTATTGAGAACCTATCATAAGATTGGTGTTTTGCTAAGTGTTTGTGTTCAGTAACAGTTAACATTTACTATTTTCTATGTGCCAGACATTGTGCTAAGTGTGAATTCTCACCAGGACACTATGAAGTAGGAACTGTTAGCCCTTTCTTCCTTCCTTCCCTTTCCTTCCTTCCTTCCTTCCTTCCTTCCTTCCTTCCTTCCTTCCTTCCTTCCTTCCTTCCTTTTTCTTTTTTTTTTCTCTCGCTCTGTCGCCCAGGCTGGAGTGCAGTGGCACGATCTCAGCTCACTGCAAGCTCTGCCTCCTGGGTTCACACCATTCTCCTGTCTCAGCCTCCCAAGTAGCTGGGACCACAGGCGCCCACCACCAGGCCCAGCTAATTTTTTTTTTGAATTTTTTAGTAGAGACAGGGTTTCACCATGTTAGCCAGGACGGCCTCAATCTCCTTACCTCATAATCCTCCTGCCTCAGTCTCCCAAAGTACTAGGATTACAGGCGTGAGTCACCGTGCCCAACCATTTTTCTTATAAATGAGTAAACTGAGGCAGGTAGTCTTGTTTGAAATACACTGCCATTTTTTAATGAGTGTGAGAATTTCCATAAAACAATTTTTAAAGAAACTTTTTACATGAAACCAGTTGATAAGAATTATAGTTTGCTAAGAAATACAATGGAGGCAATTTAAGGAGAATCTGTAAGATAAATAAGTCTTGTATTTAAATTGACTGCTGGCTACAGTTAGGAAATAAAAGAGATGCAGTCTTACTCCTAAAGTGAGTAAAGCGTGAAGTGACCTCAGTTTAGACAGCAGTTAAGATGGGCTTGAAGAATGAGGTTAGAATCTGGTACCTAGAGAAGCCTTATCTCCCTCTGTCCACTCTGGTTTGCACTAGGTTGGAGAAAGCCATTCTTGGAGTCAGGGATTAATGAGTGTGGGAATGCAGAGCAAAATGAGGTTGCTCTCCCCAGCAGTTCCATAATCTGAAACTCTGTAGCTGATTGTCAAGCGCTGACCTGCAAAGGCTTTTTTGGCAAAGTCGAGGAGAAGCCTAGAACTCCATGCAATGCAGAGGAGTCTCTTCCGTTGGAGTTAGGGGAAGTGGCAAGAACAAAAGAAGCACTGCAATCAATTCCAACAAATAAAATGAGGACTGGGAATAACTTGTCATAGAAAAATGAAAACTTATAATAGAAAAATGATTAGTGATGAAAATAGGTAAATGTTTCTTTAAATGGCTTTTTGGATAGAAGTGATCTATTTTTTTTTCAGTTAATGTAGATTACCATTTGGTGGTATCATGAAGCTTTTATGTTTAAAATCCACACTGGGAAAGGACTAAATAAAGTTCCACATGGATGTCAGGAGAAGAATCTGTCTTATAATGTTGTGAAGTGCGTAGATTGGGGAAAATACCCACAGGGGGTGGTTATGGCATGGAGACCTTCCCCAACATGGTGGAACCACACTTTCTGGAGCGAGTCAAAGCGCCAATGAACCAAAGTGAATGCAGTGATAACTGCGAGAGCAGGCCATCCATCCCTTTCACCCTGGGGTTGATGACTATAGCGATGCCAGCGTGACACTGAAAACCAGGACACATTAACACAGTTGTCACCCCTATGTTTAAAGCTTAAGAGGAGCCTAGAGCTTCAAGATTCCCTTTAGTAGCGAAGACCCCCAACTGCCATGACAGTTAATCCTGTGTAAAGCTGAGGGTAGAGTGAAGAGAGGAACTGCAAGATCCCATTGGCTGTAGGGTATACCAGGTCCCTCTGTGGCACTACTGAGAGTCAGACGGGCCCCTGATATGCTGCATACTGAAGAGACTAAACACGTGTGTGAAACAGCAGATGGGGTTTAGATATTCTCTGATCAAGTTCCTTCACTTCAGTGTCTCTGACAGAATCCCTGGCCTGTGCCTTAACAACATCCACACATTCATCTTCCCACTACTTCTTGATAATGAGTTTGAAAACTTGCCCATGGGCTGCACATAGATCTCATAGAGTTCATGGCGGAGCTGCAGCCCTCAACTTCAGCCGGGCTTTCATTCTGTTTCTCATAAGATACATTTAATGGCAAGTGGGTGTTTAAACCACAGGGAAAGGACATCAAGAACAAATATATAATTAGACATGTTTCCTGGCTGTGTGCTTTGTGGATAAGCCTGTGGGTTTTCTCCTGGGTGACTTGCCCTAATTGTGTCATCAGCTTCCCCCAGCAGACAACTGGGCTGAGTTTGATCCATGAACTTGAAGCTCGAGGTGAGGAATCATGCATCTCCAAGAGCAATTATAATTATAATTAAGAGTGGGTTGGTTTTCTTTTCGGTTTGCCTTCTCGTTTCTCAGTGAGCATGGCAGGGATTTCCATTAATAATAAAGACGTTCTAGAGATGTAGAATTAGGAACTGGTTGACTCTGGTTAATTGGCATATTATCGTATTCCCATAAATTCTGTCTGGGACTGCTGTGAATCGATTTAAAGCTACGAGGAAGAAATAAAATATACAGAGCTTTACAATGAAGTTGTTTTAAGCTTGAAGCTTTTGTGTTTTTAGTGATTTTGAAGCTGGATAAGTATTAACTTGAGTATTTTATTGTGGAGAATACTAAAGTAATGGACATGATAAGAGTTTCTGGTGGATATTCATAAACTGCCTTTGGATCTGGGAGACAGAGAGTTTTATGAAACTGTGTAAAAATGAAAATAACAGTATGACACACATTCACTTTCTGCCACCTCTTGGGTAGTCCATTCTCCTCATTTCCTCTCAGAAAAAGCAAGATTATTGATGGTAAAAACCCAACTATATTTATAATTGGGATATGCTAATTGCAATATTTTAAAGAAGCTAACACAGCTCAAAATAAACAGCATTTTCAATTTACAAATAGTGATAACAAAGATTACATGGGGATTTTCTTTGAAGCACAATTTACAGTGGATTTTAGTGAAAGTTGAAGGAGCCAAGTCAGTTCTTATGCAGCTTATAAGTGTGCTTTAATTGGCACTATCTTCAGGCCACAGGCCCTTTGGTGGTAGAAAGAACACCAGAATGGGGTCAGCAGGTTTATTAACTGGAAGTTTTTGGACTTAAGTTGCTGAAGTCTCTATTAGTTTGCCCATCTTTGAAATGGGGAAGATAATGTATAACTCACAAGGCTGGTGATAATATTCCTATGCAGGGTCAGGACTAGGGTGAGGTCATCAAGGTGCTTGGGATGCAGTTTAAGGAGGCAGGTCTCAGCCGCCAACTCTGTGCTTGCATAGCCCTTATATTCTGCACCCCACGAGCCTCTTTCATCTCTCTCTAGTCCTAGTGCTGTAAAAGAGGTAGCCCTATTACCACGCCTGGATCATATGGAGGCTCAAAATAAAATGTTTTTCTACTATTTTTCCTGTCTGCCTCATAGATATCTTTTGAAAAGTACATAGGGAAAAATAGAGAAATGTATTCGTGCAGTGCTCTACAAATGTTAGCTGATGCTAAATCACACCAAATCACTATTAAACCCCTGCTACATTTATTAGTTGCAATGATGTTCTTATTAGCAAAGATATATGTGTGTGTATATACATACAATAGATATTATGGTTGTTTGAAGAATTTCAATGAAAAATGTGTATTACTGTGTTGAGAGTAGCCCTTTAAAGTAGGATCGTATTTTTTCCTGAGGACAAATTATAAACTTTGTGAAATTAGGGATGGTCTTCTCTTGCCTTGTTTAATTTGACTGCCAGCCCAGCACCGTTAAGTATATAGGCAAATTGTATCAGAAAATTAGTAGGATTGGAAAAATAAATCAGAACTGGAACACTGTTCTAGACTTGGATAGGCTTCAGCTGGCAACTGGTGCTAACTGCTGGCTGGCTGGAGACAGCAATGGGCATGGCAAGGGTTTCTGGTAGATATACATAAACTGTCTTTTGGATCTAGGGGACGGAGAGTTTTATGAAACTTTTTAAAAGTGAAAATGATAGTATAACACAAATTCACTTTCTGCCACCTCTTGAGTAGTCCATCTATCTCATTACAACTCCAGCAAAAGCAAAATTATTGATGATAAAAATCCAACCATTTGGACAATTACAATTTAAATTGGGGAAGATGCGTAAGTAGACAGCTAGAGGGACTGGTGTTCTTACCACCCAGAAACTGGCTCATTTGGGTGAGAAGGGCAACAAAACCAGCTATCTATGGCAGTCTCTGGCTAAGCCTTAGGCACCCTTTAAAGAGGTTCTACAAGAATTGCCTGACTCCATATGATTTAAAAGCTAAATTTATTCAGAGAAAACAAAGATTTTTTGCTGAGGGAAGGAGGTTGCCGTGTGTTTCATCACATGAGTCGTGGCAGATAATTTGGGTTGAGTTCAAACACAATGCACTTTTCAAAATGTAAATCTGTAAAGAAAAGCTGAATTTTTAGAGCCATCACAGTTTTAGAAATTTTATGCTGTAATCTGATTTTGTAGTCAAGGTCAGTGGCTAAAGAATGCTGTTGGAAGGGCCTAGTCTGGGTCAGACAAAGGACTGATTTGGGGAAGATTTGGCTGATGTCTTCTTTTGTGTAGGGAGAGTTATTCTCTCACTGGGTTTTCTGTGCACCAGTAGGGAAAGAAGCTGCACACACATGGTATGTGTGTCTGTTTTACTCCAAAACCCATCCCAAGCTATGCTGCAGTCCTTAGTGAAACGGAGAGATTTTGATGAGTCACTAATAACTGGTTTCCTGGGACTGGTCATTTAACATATACGAGCACATTCAGATTTCTGCTGTGGTTTAGAACAGAGTGGGGAGTGAAAACCTGCCCATGTCTCTGTTTCATACTGTGGAAAATGTTTGTCTTCATTCTTTCTCCACAGGGGGGTGGTTTTCATGATCGATGGACAATCGAAAGTCTAGAATAATAGTAGCTATCATGTCCTGAGCTTGTGTAGCTATCATGTTCTCTATCTTGTGATGTGCCAGGCCCTATTCCAGGTCCTTCATGTCACACCAGCCTCATGGTCTAGGTGTTCTCTTGTCTTTATTTTCCAGATCTAGGAACTGCGGCACAGCTAAGTTCCATGCTCAAGGTAGTAAATGTCACTGCTGTTTGTACCTCACCTGGGCTCACACTCATCCTGATGCAGTAACTTGGAAATCCTTTGTCTGTGTGCACATTCATGTTTGCTTTTGAAGAGCATGGAAGAGATTCTACTTTGAACAGAAAATGTTTACACTGCGGTCCTTGCTCTCTGTTGAGTACTAAAAGTGAGGGCCACCAAGGCAAAGTGACAAGTGGTGTCAGGCTCTCAGATTTGATGCTTCTGCTTGGGGTAGATTTGTGAGGGGATCTCAAACTCCAGCACTTTCGGGGCCAAGGCAGGCCATATGAATGAGTGAAGCAGGCTGGGCAGAGACTCCACTAAATTGCTAGTGTCCCTTGGACGCAGCTGCAGACACTTGTTGCCAGGAAGGATTAGCCAGGGTTGCCTCATAGTTTAATTTTTCTGGAGAAGTCAAGCATTGAGATTAAAAAATTTTTGTTACAAATGTTGAGAGTTAATTTTAAAACTTTTTTAAACAGTACAAACTAACCTAAACATATCTATGGGCCAGATATAGCTAATGGGCTGTCATTTCTATACAATTTCTGTTCTAGGTGAATGATAAGTCACCTACGAAAGGCTTTGGTTTCTTGATCTTTCTGTTAGGAGGAAAAGGAGCTCTCACCTATGGGAACTCCCAGGACTGGGGATTTGTATAATAGAGGGACATATTTTCTGTGTAGTGCCTAGGTATAGCCCTGTACACTTTCTTATCTCTCTGCACTATACAGTTCCTTGAGCGCTAGCTACATGTAGCTATTTTAATAAAAATTAAAGCTAAATAAAATTAAAAGTTCAATTACCTACTTTTACCAACCACATTTCAAGGACTCAATAGCCACATATGGCTGGTGGCTACCATATTGGACAGAGCAAAGTAGAGCATTTCTATTGTCACTGAGGTTCTACTGAATAGCCCAAGTCCAACTCTAGATTCTTAGGCTCTGGCAGCCCAGGCTGTCTTACAACCAAGTGTTCTTTCTGGTATTGGCTCTTCCTGGTATTGGCCAACAGTTACTGTGATTGCCCCGGTGGCTTAAGCTTGTTTGTGTTGCTTAGATCTCTCCATTAGTCCAAAAATATCTCAGCATTCGGCCATTTCCAGGTGCCTTACTGTTGGCTCGTAAAGATGTGTTTGGGGATAATGTTTGGTCACCAAGGAAGAAAGGAATTCTTGTTACCTCTCACACTTCTCCTTCAGACTATTTACTGCCATTATAATGTTATATTTGTTGGGAAGTGAGTGCTTACTCTCCACTAGAATCCCACTAAGAGCCCCAAGGAAAGGGCTCATGTGCTTGCCATTTTTTCTTTGGTGTCCTACAGAGTTCTTGGCAAAGTGGGCAGCCACAACTGTTGGATAAAGTTAAGCCCTGGGTAGGATAATTTTCCTTTACAACAGTGTCCTGTGTAGGCAAAACATCATTCCCAAGAAGAAAAATGGCACAGCTCAAAAAAAGTAATTTCCATCATGTGTTGGCTTATAACGTGCCATGGTAAGATTCAGAACCACACGGTCCCTGTTCCTTTCACAGTAATGAACCCAAAGCAATTGAATGCAGAGCTATCAACATGAATAAGGGCAACTCAACTAGGACTTTCTCATGCATCCAGCATTAAAGAGTTTTTGTTAACATCCACAGTAACTAGTGAAACTTTGTGTGAAAACATTCACAGTAACTAGTGAAACTTTGTGTGATTCTGAGGGCACACGTTAAAAGGTGGTTTGGGTAGGCTAATTATCCTTTTATCATCCTTTTTGGTGTTATGACCATTTAACCTCTTTTTATATAAACTTAAATATCCTTTGCTCACACAATGATCCAGACAGCTAGATACTCCTTATAGGGTAGTCAAGAGTATTCAGAGGTCCCTCTTCAACATCTGCTGGTTGCCATGGCTGAGGATCACATCCAATCTAAAAAGCTGAGTATTCTTGGGACAAATTAATACTGATGGTTAGAAGTAAAACAGTGGACTAATAAAATAAAAAGATGTTTTTCTTTAAGTTTTCAAAAAGAGAAAATAGATTTTTCTTTATTTCAGAAAAGGAAGGATGTATGGCATTACTATAAGCTCCACAAAGGCAAGGACTGTGGTTTTGGGGACTGTCCTTAGAATGTCTATCCTTCAGGTCCATCTAGTGAGAGTCTTTAAAAAGTATATCAGATGCTGTGGCGGACACCAAACAAATTGTATCCCTCATTCCCTGGCTGTAAGTTAGATAAAATAAGCTAGCTGGACCCCAAATATCTGATCTTTTGAAACAATTAGATGACAATGATGGAATGATATATAATTAGGCATCACCAAAAATAGTTCAGGTATAACATAAATCCTCTAGAGAGTTGAAGAAAGATGAGAATATTTGGGGCTAAACTGATGAGGCAAGGCTTTATGGAAAAAGTGAGAAAAATTGACACAAAGATGTGAATAGGTGAGAGTAGAAGGGAAGTTATTAACATTGGAGAAGAGAGAAAAAGGAGACTGAATCCTGGTGTGAGCCAAGTAGCAAGAATGAGTAGACAGGATATGTTTATAGAACAGTAATGATTCTGATTTGACTTTTTACTGAGAAAAGGTGGGTTGACTGTTTTCAGCCAATTATATATGAGATGCAGAAATTGGATCTACTAACTTGATTTAGCCAGCAACACATAGTTAGAAATGAGTAAAACCATATTGGGCATGTGGGGGCTCTGCCTGTGGTAGTTGACACTTCTTTTTTTGGCAAGGATGGCTTGGTTGATCTGGGCATTAAAAGAGAATGCCCTTCTTTCCTGAAAGTCCTTCCTAGATAGCAAATAGAAGATAATCACTGTTTAGGCAAGGAAAGATAGGCAGTCCCCAGATAATCAATATTTCATAGGCACAATTCATTTATGTTTTGTTTGTTTCAAAATTTTGCTAGCAAGTATCTCACCACGTATTGGAAATGAGAAAGATATGACCATCTTATTTTGGTAACAGTTGTGGTGGGTGAATGCCAAAATATTATGTAAAATAAAACCTTTAAGTAAGGGGAAGTAAGCTCACTATCTCAGCTTTCCCTCCCCTTGTCTGAGCTCATAGCATCAAGCTGTTAAGGACTGTACCAGTGACTGCATGTGTTCCCCAGAGAAAATGAAATGAGCCCACCAGATATCAGTAAATATTTCTTACTGTTTTGGTATCCATGTGTCTTAAGTGTGAATTTCGAGTAAAGGTTTTATTCAAGCAAAAGGCTCCTTACTCATTTTTTTCTACAATAATATTACTAAAGCTTAGTTAATGGTATTCAACTATCTGTTCTACTCAGCAACATAATGTAATCTTATGAAATAAGAAATTATCTCAAAGGGCATTTCTTTTCACATGGCTATATAAAGCATACTTGTTGAATGTTTGATGGAGAAAATGAGTTAATAACATGAGAGGTTTATACATTAACAATTTAATAACCAGTGGATTCAGGTAATTCTGTTTCTCCTGCTACCACCCGAAGTCAGACCGCTCCCCAGATTCCTAATTTGTTGCAGCCGTTTTTCTCCCTATATCATAACTACCCAGCACTACCCTGCAAATCCTCAGAGATTGCCCATTGGCCATCTGATCATCAGTGTAAGGCTTCAGAATGATCTGAGGTCCACTTCTGGCCTCTGCATTTCTTCCTTGGAGTCCATTCACACAATTTAGTAAAAATCTCTCCAGTGTTTCTCCAAAAGGCAAAATCCAAACACTGATGTTTGGTGCACATGAGGCCAGGAAAGGGATCTGTGAGCTGCTGTAGATTCTCATATTTTCTAAATCCCTTTTTATTCTCCCCTTCAGTGCCTTCTGTCTTTTTCTCCATTTTCCCCATAGCCCTTATCAACACTTGACAAACTATATCCTTTGCTCATTTAGCTTGTTGCCTAACAAGTTCCCAGTAGAAAGCAAGTATCATAAAGATGAGGATTTTTGATTATTTTATCTGCTTTTATATCTCCAGTACCTAGAATAGTGCCTGGCACACAGTTAGTGTTCAGTAAATATTTGTAGAAAGACTAATGTAGAGCAATGGTTCTCAACCTGGGGCAACTTAGCCCTCCAGGGGTATTTGGCAATGTCTGGACACATTTTTTTTTTTTTTTTTTTTGAGACAGAGTCTTGCTCTGTTGCCCAGGCTGGAGTGCAGTGGCACGATCTTGGCTCACTGTAACCTACACCTCCCGGGCTCAAGCAATTCTCCTGCCTCAGCCTCCTGTGTAGCTGGGACTACAGGCGTGCGCCACCACACCCAGCTAATTTTAGCATTTTTAGTAGACATGGGGTTTCACCATATTGGTCAGGCTCCTCTTGAACTCCTGACCTGCCTCGGCCTCCCAAAGTGCTGGGATTACAGGCATGA
The DNA here is from genome assembly GCF_009828535.3 of Hylobates moloch. Classification (NCBI taxonomy): domain Eukaryota; kingdom Metazoa; phylum Chordata; class Mammalia; order Primates; family Hylobatidae; genus Hylobates; species Hylobates moloch. Next base: position 45,759,120 of record NW_026652296.1, on the reverse strand, counting down.
GCCACTGTGCCTGGGCTGGATGCTTTTTTATCATGAGGATTGAAGGGATAAGCAGTGCTATTGGCTTCCTACAATGCACAGAACAGTCTCTTACTGCAAAGGATTATCTGGCTCCAAATGCCGAAGTTAGGAAGCCCTGATGTGGAGCACAGAATCCCTGGGAGCGCTGCCAGGAAGGCTGGCTACCATCTCCCCTGTGGCTCTCTGGCTTAGCTCCTGGACTGTGGCTCTTTCTGTCTCATCTCCTGACCACACATTTCTGTTTGCGTTTTTTCATCCAGGAATTAATAAAATATCTCATTTGTTCCTTTGCAGTTATGTGGGTTTTTTTTTAGTTCCTTTACCACCACTACTTTAATGTAGCTTTTGGAAGAAGAGGAAGCAAATGCCTGAGCTTAGCTGCCATCTTGAACTCGAAACTCTTATCACTTTTATCTTGTTTGAGTCACCATTTCTCTGAAGTCTGTAATATGACTGCTACCAATACAGCATTCTCTCTTCTCTGAATTCTTAGAATACTTAGCATCAGTTTTGACCATTTGGGTAATGTATTAGATAGAATTACTGCTCTAACAAAGCCACTCCTAGTATAACTATTAATATATCTTAAAGAAGATGGAAGTTTATTTCTCTCCAACGTAACATTCTCAAATCGGGAGGCCTAAGTCAGTAGTAGATGCCACTGTTCCATGTGATGGATCAGATTCAGGCTCCTCCACCTTGCTACCCTCCCATTCTTGATCATTGTTCTCAGCCAAAAGGAGAAGAGCTGGAAGTAGACAGTTCTTGTTCTCAATTTGAGAGAAAACGAGAAAGAAACAGTCCTGTTTAGCATTTTTCTTCTAAATATGTGCTCTGTGGGATGTGTGTGTGTGTGTGCACGCCTGTGTGTGTACGCCTGTGTGTGTGTGTGTGTTAATATATTTATTTCTGGAAGATAGGATCACAAGATTTGTAACTTTAATTATTTTGCTCCTTTATATTTTTCCAATTTTTTTTACATTGAACCTATACTATATATATATTTGTGGCCGACATTAGATGTTCTTTAACTATTTGTTAAAGAATTACTATTAAATTAAACGTGTATGTAAAGATCTTCCTTTAGAAGGGTAGGAAATAACCAAATGGAGGATAGAGACTTCTTTTAGCCAACAAAGAACTCAAGCAACTGTAAATGCAAGCAAAAACAGTGTAAAGCCATGTTTGTGATTTTAAGTGAATTGAAAAAAAAAATCTCTTAAAGTATATCTTTAAACTGTAATACGTATGTATATGTTGTATAACCTTTCAAAAAATAAATCAAATGAATCAGATGTTTGACATAGTAGAATTAAAACTCCTAACTTGACTGATATCCACCTCCCCCAGCTTTGGCCAATTATGTTGACATTTAACAAATTAAAGTTAAATTTAGAAGTTGGGAGAAAAAAAGGGAATATACAATGGGAGGTGGACAAAACAGTGTGGGAAAGTGGGCACAAAATAAGGGCCACAGTGTGTATTCAGAGAGGTGACGGACATCAACACATGTTCATCAACAGGTGACAGACAGAGGTCAACAGGTAGAAGAAATTTGAGTGAGGACATGAGACATTTATCAGCAAAGACAGGAAAATAGGACAGTAAATAAAGCTTATATTTGAAACAGAGAAAAAATTAAGTGGAAGTAACTGATAATAAACCTGATTTAATTGGCCTAAAAAGTTTTATTTGTTACCTGTTAGTCACCATATTTTAACGCTTCTTTGGCCATGTATAGAATTAGCTGCTCTCCCTCTACCAACCTTAGCAGCTATGAAAGTGGGGAAATGGAAACTCATTCCAGGAGGACAGTTGAGGTTCATTTGATGAAGGAGACAGAAAGCTTTGGGTTACAGATTAAGTGATCCCTTTGCAAATTAATTCCCATACTATGGTACTGTGAACATGGGCCAGTTTTCAAGGGTTTCTTTAGGTTTAATACCATAATACTAAGATTTCAGTGGCATGATTATTGAGCAACATAAATAGCGTATACATTTTTCCAAGCCGTTTTTTAAACTAAGATATTATGGGCCAGGCATGGTGGCTCACGTCTGTAATCCCAGCACTTTGGGAGGCCGAGGCGGGTGGGTCACGAGGTCAGGAGATTGAGACCATCCTGGCTAACACGGTGAAACCCCGTCTCTACTGAAAATACAGAAAATTAGCCGGGCGTGGTGGCAGGCGCCTGTAGTCCCAGCTACTCCGGAGGCTAAGGCAGGAGAATGGTGTGAACCCGAGAGCCGAGACTGCTCCATTGCACTCCAGCCCGGGTGACAGAGCAAGACTCCGTCTCAAAAAAAAAAAAAAAAAAAAAGATATTATGAACATTTTTACTTTCCATATACACATATGTTTTCTCTGGTTATGTAACAGTCTATGGAATGGAAGTTGCAATGAATATACTTCTGACAAGATTAGCCAGGTTGGCTATCAGATGTATATTTATTGAAGAAAATATTTATTTGACACTACTCATTGGTTTATTCTTTATCTTTAAATACTTTTTAATGAAACAAAATCTTTCTACATTTTGATTGTCATAGGTGACTTCTTTAAGTTGAAAAAAATAACTTTGCTTTTTTTTTTTTTTTTACAAACTGTAGGAGTTGTACATCGATGAGTTAAAACATAATTTTAAATATTAATAATTAAGAATAGAGCAAGTAAGTGCTGCTGCCATTTATTCAAAAAGAGGCAAGAGATGTTAAAATGAAATCGATAAATGTATTTGTTGACAATGATCAGATATAAATAGGAAAATAATTTTAATATTTTGAATGAAAAGGCTAGAATATGACATATTCTAAATCCCATTGTATTTTACTATTCTGAAAATTATTTTAAGATTATATATTTCTATATAATTATTTTTACAAAATATAATTTAATAAAATAAAATATAAACGTAGTATTTGTTAATTTTCTCTTTATTAATATTTTTTCTTCTCCTCCAGCTTATTATTATAAAAATCTTCAAATATAGAAAAATTCAAAATAGAACAGTAAACACCTGTTTCACCACTAAGATTTAACGACTGTTATATTGTAGGAAAATAAAAACTTATTTGCTGTATGAATATATGAAGTACTGAAATAGAATAAAAACATACAAAGTAGTATAAACACACTTTTATTTCTGTGCCACATTATTGATATTATATTGATACATTGTTATATTTTTGAAGAATCACAATAAACTCTAGATTGGAGAAATACTCACCCATAGACCCAGGCCCTGGAGACTAAGAGAGTCCAGTGCAGTCATTTCTGTTATGACTCGTTCTCTTTTATTTTTCTCCTTTCTTTTTAAATCTTCTTTATCTTTCTATCTGACAGAAGAATAAAATTTAGCAAAATAATTATTCACTAAAGAAATATCTAAATGAATATTGGTTACATACCAAAGATCGAATAATTGCATTCTGTAATAGGGAAGTCTATTGTCTTTGTGGTTGGTTTGTCTTGTGTTACACAGTTCATGAATACATAAATAAAATTCGTGTGTCTTTTGCAAATTACTCTTTTATTGTGTTCCTCGGAAATAAATAATTATAACTAACATGTATTGAGTACTGAATGCCTTTTTTCTTTTTGTAATAGACTGGAGTGAATTTAGTTCTGCATGTAAGAACTTAGTATATGTAGTCAGTTAATTTTAACTTACTGGTAAGTGACATTTTAATGAAACATTTTTAAATGGGCAGATCTAGTATTGCCAGATAAGCTGTAGGATGCTCAGTTAGATTTGAATTCGGATGTACGATGAATAATTACTTTAATATAAATATGTCCTAAATATTGCATAGGACATACTTATACTAAAATAATTACTCATTGTTCATCTGATATTCAGATTTAAGTGGATGTTTTGTATTTTGCTTTGCTAAATCTCTCAACCCTAGCAGAATATGATATGTAAAATGTTTGGTCATCTAGGGTTTTGTTTCATATACTTTTTTTGTCTTTTTATTTTATACCAGAATCATGATTTAGACAAAATATTTTGCAAGTTTTAGCTACCTATCTGAAATGTTGGAAGCAAACCAATCAACAAACTTGGCACCATCACTGAGGAAGAGAGAAAAGTGAGGTATATTAAGTTACTCAACCATATTTTTTTATTTTATCTTAACTCATTAATTATAATTTTTCTCTAAGCATACCAATTATATAAACTCAATTATAAGAACAAACGAGTCAAACAAAACAAAATAAACCAAAAAATAAGCACACCTAAAAACACAGAATGCTACAAACACATTACCTCATATTAAATTTATTGCCCTCCAGAATCAGCCTCTGTTCTCTGAAAAACACTGACCTGGGTCTTAGGAAATCTTACCCCCTGTCCTGGTGTTGTCCTTATGAGCTGTCTGGCATAAGCAAGTATCTTAGTCTCCTAGGATTCTGGTTCTCATCTGTCAATTAAAGGGTTTGAAAGATTGATATCTGAGGTCATTCCCAGACCTGAGGTTAGAGTAGCCCATGATTTCAGCTTCAAGTTCCTGGACAATAATTACGTCTCCATAGCACTCATGAGCCCTGTACTTGTTTAGTTAATCTGTGTTTGGTTGTTTTTTAAACTGCCACCATTTTTATGTCTTCATTCTTCTTTATTCAAATGGATTTAGTTTTCATCTTAATAGGTGTAATGATGTTATTCATGCAAAGCAATAATTCAAAATTAAATCCAAAGGAAATCTCTTAGCAATATTCACATTAAGATGCTAAATGTGCCCTTTAGATAAAGTCAGCATTTCTCCCTAACGATTTTGAGGCTCATTCTAAAAGTTTAGTGACAGAATAAAATGGTATTTTCCTTGGGAAGAACAATTTTGGTGGTCCAATTGTAGAGCAATATTTTTAAGAGAATTGCAGAAGGTAAAAAGAAATGTATATAGATCATGACAATTTTAGGCATTAGGACAGTGCTACATAAGGCAGACGCTTTCTACCATAATTTATAAACATATGCTTTAGGGACATGTAATTTTTCCCATTTGTATTACGGGGTACTCTAAGTGTAGTTGTAATACTTTAGAGTTATTTTAGACAACAAAAAACCCTTAGAGATCATCTATCCAACCTTCTCTCTCTCTCTCTGTCTCTCTCTCTCTCTCTGTCTCTCTCTCTCTCTCTGTCTCTCTTTCTTCTTAAGAAAAAACTCAGTCCCAGTGCACTAGATGCCTGGTACAGGGGAAGGTAACTTAGGGAAGAAAAGTAAGCATCCCGTAGGTACTTTGCAGGCATAGCCGATGTTGTATCATAGGCACTCTATGGCCTGGCCCAGCCCCAGAATTCCTGCTATAAAAGGATTAAAAGTGATAGTGTGGTCCTGGGATGGAGGAGGGAGGGAACTTGTCTGAGATGTGCCTGGGAGGTAGGGTGGAGTGGGAGACTTGTCTGGAAGCTAAATTTGCATTTCAAATTCATTATTTCTGCTTAGGTTGTCTAAATGTGGTACCTTGATGGGAGAGCCAGGGAGATGGGGAGGAGCTGATGGAAATCACAGAGGGGCTAAATGCTTCCCATGCCACTTCTTGGCTATGGCACCATAGCCAGGATATTTTTTTCCCAACTGTACAGATGATAACCCTGAGGCTAAAAAGCATTTCTTTGATTTGCTGAAGGTTACAGAATAATGGGCAGGATTTAAACTCAGGTCTCTCAAGCCAGAAAATCTATATGTGTGATGCATTATACCATGTTGATGGAATAAACATGACCTCAACAACTTTGAAACCCTCCCTGAAAAGAGACACAAACCTTCAGGACCATATGTGATTGTGTTTGCTACATGTAGACACACATCCTTCTGAACATAGTAATTCAAATTAAATTTCTTTAAAGTCATTGAAAAATGTATAGCTAGAGTTATGTCTCTATGTGCAAATTAATTGCTAGAAGAAAGTAAAACATAATTAAAATTGAATATAAAGTCTATTACATTAAATAAAGTAATGAATTATTTATTTTAAAATATCCACTTAGACCCAGTTCCATTGGTTGGTTTTAAAATAGCACCATGTTTTTCTCCTGAGAAAAGCTTTTGTATATAAATACATTCATTCTCCCTCCGTTACAGACTCTTTCTTCACTGAACAAAAGTAATTTATGCTTTTTTTTTTCTTACTTAGAAGTTTTCATAATCAAAGGGAGTCTCTAAAGCATGTAACAGGATGGTAGATATGAAGGTTGATAGATATGTTTCATCGGTTTCAAGCACATAAACAGTTCAACCCCTAATATGCAAATGTTATAACCAATAGTATAATTTTTAGCAATTCATGTGGATTTGATGCCAGACCTGGCTGCAAGGTAGTGTGGAGTAAACAAAGCAAAGGCCCTGGAGTTCTGAGTTTGTCAGATCCTCAGTGTCATTGCTAACTGCTTAGGCTTTAAGCATCTTGCCAACTCTAAATTCTACTCTACATTCTTGCCAACTCTAACTGAATTCAACTTCTGAATTCAACTCTAAATTAAGTTTCTAATTAGGATTAGAAAATTCTAAATTCTTTGACCAGATTTATAAAATCAAATATTTCCATGCATATATATATATAAAATATGTTCTTTGGAGATGGGGTCTCACTCTGTCACCCAGGCTGAAGTACAGTGGCATGGTCATGGCTCACTGCAGCCTCCAACTCCTGGATTCAAGTGATCCTTCTGCCTCAGCCTACCAAGTAACTGGGACTACAGGCAGGTGCCACTGTGCTCAGCTAATTTTTTAAAATTTTTTAGAGATGGGGTCATGCTATGTTGCCCAGATTGGTGTTGAACTGTTTTTTAAGCGGTCCTCCCACCTCTGTCTCCCAAACTGCTGGGATTACAGGCATGAGTCACCACATCTGGCCAAATATTGTATATAATACATGTTTCTGGTAGTTCCCAGGGACAATGTAAAGCCTTTTATTCCCACAGTGGTGGTTGTCAGAATGTGGTCCCTAGACCAATAGCATCAGTATCACCTGGGAACTTGTTAGAAATGCAGATTCTTAGTCTCCATCCTACGCTTGCTATATCAGAAATCCTGAGGACAAGGTCAGCAGCTTCGGTTTTAGCAAATTCTCCAGGTGATTGGGAACTACCGTTTTACACTGTGATATTAAAGGATGATTTCAAAGAACACGGTAATTCCCAGATTATTATACTAAAACCTTCACAACTCAATCTCTGCCTTGACTGCGTCACGAAGAATCCTTAAAGAGAAGAGAGTGAGCCACAATGGATGGTTACGGAAGTGAACAACCAAGGCAGGTGGTACTGCCATTTCCTGATAGAACACTTTCCAATCCCACGTCTCCTGCCTCTGGGTTTCCATCTTCCTGTATCTATTTTCATAATGAGTGTTCATCTAAGCATTCCAAATAAGTTCATACTGGATAATTATAGATGAGAAATAAATTGGCAACCAGAAAAATAGGAAATCATCCCTAAACAATGCCTATTGATAAATATCTGGAAATTTTTCTGGGAAGCATAGGTGTGCTGTTTCACAATATAAGACATGAAAGAATGTTCCCGGAAGGGTAGGAGTGGCTGGACTGAAATTGAAACAGTAATTTGAGGTGTCACAGTGGACACCTCAAGGTCATGGCATTTTATTTATTGTTGCAATTATAAGAACAATAAAACGGCAACAGGCAGCAGTGTCCATGTGGTTTCGCCAGCCTTCCACGTGATACTGTTCCCCCTCGTCAGCACTTCTGATTTCCAGAGGCTCAAATCCTCTAAGCAGCCTCAGCAAGCGCACACATTAATATATTTGCCCAAGACAGAACAGTTTTTGAGCTGGCAGTTGTTGATAAAGACATGTCACCCCTGGTTTTGTTCTTTACTGGAAGGCCTCCGAATAGGGATGGTGAAATTCTTTTTATCACCTCCACATGGGTTGTCTTCTTGGCATAAATGAAGAGACTGGAGGCTGCAATCATTCCTCAACTCCTCAGACAAAGGAAGGTGGATTCCATTATTCTAAGGGCCCTGGGGATTGGACATCTTCAGAAGCATTCAAGAAATAAAGAAGCTGCACGTTAAAGGGCCTCAATGCTGATTAAAAAGTAGGAACAAAGCTAGGTGCTCTTGCATTTATCACATGTATTAATTGTACTGCTGTCTTTGGCTTACAGAATAGAATGTTATAAAGAATGCAGTGACCATTTTGGCATGTTGAAAATCCCATTATTCATATGGATTAAGAAACAAAAGTGAAGTCATCAAGCACTGGGTTATGCCCATCTAAAGATTTGTTGATGGAATGAAATTTATCTTTTATTCATACTCCAACAACTTCTGAATAATAATTTCTAGTGCTGCTCTTGTGTGCATTTCTGGTGGTTCTGAGCTTTAATATGATCCTTTCTATCCTAAGATATACCTCTCTTTTTAGTATTTTTACAAAATTTGATAAAAAGAAACCAGTGGAAGTGATCATGTCACCTCTTGTTTATAATGCTTAAATGGAGTTTTCTTTGTGTAGTCAGCAAAGGATGGATAATCTCACTACTGCTTATTCCTGCAACCTCAGTGCATGCTGTTCACCCCTTGCCCCCTGAGTTCTGAACTGACTACCCTCCTCTGAGATGCTGAAAGGCCCCTGATATGGTTTGGCCATGTCCCCACCCAAATCTCATCTTGAATTGTAGCTCCCATAATTCTCACATATTGTGGGAGGGACCCAGTCGGACATAATTGAATCCTGGGGGTGGTTTCCATCATACTATTCTTGTGGTATTGAATAAGTCTCAAGAGATCTGATGGTTTTATAAGATTAAACCCCTTTTTGCCCAGCTCTCATTTTCTCTTGTCTGCCACCAAGTAATATGTGCCTTTTGCCTTCTGTCATGGTTGTGCAGCCTCCCCAGCCATGTGGAATTGTGAGTCTATTAAATGTCTTTTTCATTATAAATTACCCAGTCTTGGGTATGTCTTTATCAGCTGCATGAAAATGGACTAATACAGCCCCAAGCTCCTTTCCACTCATCATTTTGCACATGTTGATTAGTCACCAAGGATAGTCTTTCACTTTGTCTGGGAAATCCCACTCATCTTTTTTTTTTTTTTTTTAGGGAGTCTCACTCTGTTGCCGAGGCTGGGGCGCAGTGATACCATCTCAGCTCACTGCAACCTCCACCTCCCAGGTTCAAGCAATTCTTGTGCCTCAGTCTCCTGAATAGCAGGGACTACAGGTGCACACTACCATGCCTGGCTAATTTTTGTATTTTTAATAGAGACAGGGTTTCACCATATTGGCCAGGCTAGTCTCGAACTCCTGACCTCAAGTGATCTGCCCACCTTGGCCTCCCAAAGTGCTGGGATTACAGGTATGAGCCACCATGCCAGGCCCCACTTATCCTTCTTCTCACAACTCTTACAAATCTCATTCTGGAGAGCCTGCCTCTGGCTCCCATGCTAGATCACGACCCCAGTCATATGCTTTCAAAGCATCTTACAGTTTTGCTTTAGAGTAATTATTTGATTAATGACTGTCTCCCAACATAGAGGCCATAATTTTTTCATCATTTTATCCCTAGCACTTAGTAGAGTGCCAGCCTGGCATATTGTGGGCAATAATAGCCATCAAATTTTTTGAGCATGGAATAAAATGGTTGGATATGTTTTTAAAAAAATAACCCTCATAAGTTTGGAGGTCAAATTGGAGAGTGGAACGATTAATAATAGAGACTTCTTATAGGGAACTATTGCAGTTGTCCAGGAAGGAAAAAGAAAAACAAACAAACAAAAACTACCTAAACGATCAATTTTATCATCCATTCACCCATTTGCTGAACATTTATTGAGTGCCTACAATGTACATGTCAGATACTGGGCTGGGTGCTGAGACAATAAAGGGCTCTATTTGGAAAATGAAAAGGAAGGGATAGATTTTAAAGGGGTCTAGGGGTAGAATCAACAGGACCCACTAAACAATTTGAGTTGTAGAAGACGGGCTTCAAAAGGAATCTAAGATTTCTTGCTCAGTGACCAAATAGAGGGTGATTCTATTAACACCTTTTTAGAACTTCAGGAAGAGTAGCAAGTCAGAACAAAAGACAGAGAGCTCAAGTTGAACATGTGGAGTTTGAGATGCTCATCAGATTTCCAGATGAATCAACTGGTTCAATCACAGTTTTTGAAATGAAGCATCATTGTTCAGTGCAAATCTTCCAGAGGATTTCAAATGTTAGATACTGAGAAGTAGAGGCTGAGAAGAGAGAAAGGCCCATTTAAAAATATAAAAGTTTAGTTTTAAAAATGCTGTCCTTTTGACCTTTACAATGTGCATATTTTGAATGGGAGTGAGTAAAAACAATTGATTTTTTTGTAAAGAAATGCTGAAGAAAGACATTCATCAATGCTGTAGTTTGAATATAAAGAAAATCAGAATATTTATAAATAGGAATATAAATAATATAGCACTCTTATTGGATAGCAATGGATTAAATGGGTATTTGCTACTCTATTGCTTTTTTTGAGCTGATTATAATTATATGAAATATATTTTAGGGCATGCAATTATAACTGTATGGGCATACATAATAAATAATATGTTTATATCACATAAAGTATAAATTATAAATATATATGAATTATATAAAAATATACTTTAGTCACTTAAAATACATAATAGAACATTTTATTCTATTTTTTCATCTTTTTTTCTGAGTACGTAACTCTCGCACTTGTCCCTTTCAGGCAATGCTTAAGAATGTATGTAACCAACAAATACAATGATAAATGTCTTTTGCAACAAGCTTCAAAATCTCAAGAGATGTAGGGGCAGCATAAAACTCTAACCAGATAAATCCATGGTCTATTGTGTGAGCCAAATGCTTTCTCTAAAATGAGAGAGATTCAAATCAGTGACAAAAAGGAGCATGTGGGGCCTAAGCTGACTGTGGGAGGACACAGGTGTGCTTCAGCACCACAAATGAATGCAGAATTATCTAAGAACACCTTGCCTTGCCAGCTATTTAATATCACATGAAACGGGCCAAGAATGCAGCAATATTGAAACACACCAATGCCAGTATTGTTTTTCCCGTGTCTATTCCAGCAATTGCTTGTTTTTGTTGTTGTTCAATAAGGTGTTATTTCAATACTGAAGTAGAATTCATTAAAGTAAGGTTTGAGTGGAGATATTTTCACTGGCTGATTGGTTAAACTGAGGTTTCTTTTTGCCTCTCTAGTTATCCAGTGTATTGACAGCCATATTTTAACAAGAAAAAATTTTGACTTCACACATTTACTCAGTAAATAACTACTTAGAAGGTACTTGAGCCAGGCACAGTGGCTCATGCCTGTAATCCCAGCACTTTGGGAGGCCAAGGCAGGCAGATCATGAGGTCAGGAGATTGAGACCATCCTGGCTAACATGGTGAAACTCTGTCTCTACTAAAAAATACAAAAAATTAGCCAGGCATGGTGGTGGGCGCCTGTAGTCCCAGCTACTTGGGAGGCTGAAGCAGGAGAATGGCGTGAACCCGGGAGGCAGAGCTTTAAGTGAGCCAAGATCGCGCCACTGCACTCCAGCCTGGGCGACAGAGCGAGACTCCATCTCAAAAAACAAAGAAGGTACTTGATGGACAGCACTCTTTAGACTTAGGTAGAGAGATAAAGTGATGACCAACTTGTAGCTGAAGGGGAATTCCACATGTTGGGCACAGAGAAGTGTAGGTAAAGGTATAAGGCTGACAGAGAGCATGGTTGCTCAGATGATGACGAATAGCTGAGCATGGCTGGGTGCATGAACTAAAATATTGCTTGAAAGTGGGGAAGTAGGATGGTGGGTTGCATAACTGGTAAGGAGCAAATCGTGACTAGCCTTAAATGTCAATCTACAGAGTTAAGATTTCCAAATTCATTAGGATATGTATCCTACAGTGTGCAAGGATTTTTACTAAAGGAATGACATGGCCAGATTTGCCATTTAGAAAGCTGACCCCGGCCATCGTGTGGAGGATAGTTTGGATGGTGAGGCATCAGAAGAAAAGGAAGTGTGGCCAAGGAAGAGACTCTTGTAGCAATTCAAATGAGAATACTGAACACTGAACCAAGGACAAGACTTTGAATGTGGAAGCAGGGGAACCACATAAGACAAATCTCAAACTTGGATGCTGAGGATGAAGGATAAGGGAAAATCCCAGGTCAACTGGGTTGATGGAGTGTGTATTGGTTTGCTAAGGCTTCTGTAACGAAGTACACAAATTGAGCAGCTTAAACAATAGAAACGTACTGCCTCAGAGTGCTGGAGGCTGGAAGTCTAAACTCAAGGTATTGGCAGGGTTCCTTCTTTTTGAGGGCTGTGAGAATAGAGTCAGTTCCATCACTTTCTCCTGAATTCTGGCAGTTTGTTGACAGTCTTTGGTATCCCTTCGTTTTAGAAGCATCAACCCAATCTCCTGCCTTCATCTTCACTGGAAGTTCTCCCTATGTGCACATCTGTATCCAAATTTCTCCTTTTCTAGAGATGCTGTTCATATTGGACTAGAGGCCCACCTTACTGTATCATGACCTCATCTTAAATAATTACATCAGCGGTGAGACCCTATTTGCAAATCAGGTCACATTCTGAGGTACTGTGGTTTAGGTCTTCAAGGTAGGGATTTTTAGAGATGCAATTCAATCCACAACAGGGTACTACTCATGGAAACAGGGAATACACAAAGATAAACCAGTGTTTATGGGAGGAAATTATTAATGCATCATTGGTTATGCTGAGTTTGAGGTACTAAGGGTTCATGCAAATAGCAAATATTTCTGGGACTGGACTTAAACAATTCTAGAACATAGAAACCAGCGTCTCTCAAAAAAGAGAGGCTTTGGATACACTGCCTACTATAATCTCTTTTATTTGTCTTTTTTGAATTTAAAAAGTATTTAAATTATATTAGCAGAGGAACAGAAATTTAGATATTGCCTGGAAATTTTAAAAATCAAAAGGAAAGGGCCAAGTAGAAAAAATAGGAGACTCTTCCCAGATGAATTTCAACAGTTTGGTATTTGTGTGATGAGTTGTGATTAATGGGCAAGCAGCCCAAACGTGGTTAAAAGAGCTGGGTCTTTGAGTTTTCTTTAGAAAATGTTGATTCTATAATATAAGTGACACATATCCATACGTCCCAAAGCAGCATCTGGTTTGATATTGAGGTTTCACGTAACAGTTTTCTTCAGAAAACTGGAACATTCAGCCAATTTCTTAATATATTATTTGTAATAGATTTTCTGTTTCTAACAAAAACATTTCTGTGAAAACATTTGTTTTTCATATACATAACTCCTTATTGCCCAACATACATAGGACCTTTTATATGGTAGATGCTAAATACATCCAGTTGCTGGATGACTGTTGTGTAAATGTTTGGGACACAACCTTTGAAAAGAATCTCAATAGCCCATAATTCCATTGTAGCATATAGGCGTTCATATAATGCTCTCCCTTCGCCACTACACCACATGGGAATGTTATGGTTGCTAAGAAGCACAAATGATGCCACCAAGTAAGTCTAACTTGGGTGCCAAGTCTATTCTTCCAGTGGTATGGGCACTACTGTTAGGCAGAGGCATCCAGTAACAGTTGGAAAGAAACCCATGTGATTGCAACATGTATAATGCATGCAGGTGACAGTCTTCTCTGTGCCTCTAAATGTGACAGGCATCTTGAGATTATACAAAAAAAAAAGCGTATCAGATAGTGCCTTCTATGGAGATAGTCAAAAGCTAAGATCGTTGGAGTCTGATCGACATCTTCAGATCCCAGCTTAGCCAGCTCTCGGGCTGTGTGACCCTGAGTGAGTCAGGAGCTTTCTCAGGCTCAACATCTTCTTTATAATGTGGAAATTGTAATAACATTACCTTTTAGGGTTATTGTGAGCACAATGATTGTATAAAGATTAAGGCACATAAAGAAGTTCACAATAGTAGTTGTGGTTGTCAAAATTATCACAATTATACCAGAGATCTGAGGTTCCTATGCACTGCATGGATCTATTAAGAAACAAAGGCCGGGCGCGGTGGCTCACGCTTGTAATCCCAGCACTTTGGGAGGCCGAGGCGGGCGGATCACAAGGTCAGGAGATCGAGACCACGGTGAAACCCCGTCTCTACTAAAAATACAAAAAATTAGCCGGGCGTGGTGGCGGGCGCCTGTAGTCCCAGCTACTCGGAGAGGCTGAGGCAGGAGAATGGCGTGAACCTGGGAGGCGGAGCTTGCAGTGAGCCGAGATTGCGCCACTGCACTCCAGCCTGGGCAACAGAGCGAGACTCCGTCTCAAAAAAAAAAAAAAAAAGAAATGATTCCAGAAAGTAGGACCAGCGGGAGATGACCATAATAGCCATCAATATTGCAAATGGAGAGGGGCAAATGTGGGTGTTCCTGTGATCTTGGAGGGGCCTTGGAAGGAGATAAGGCTTCAGTGGCCTTCAAAGATAGAGTCTTAAAAGAAGATTGAAAGGACAGAATAAAAATGTACTGTCTGAACTCCACTATTTCAAACAGTTGACTGATTTTTGACTTCTCTGAAACCTGTTCCTTAACACAATTTCTGAAGAAGGATTGGTTCTCACAATATTTACTATTAAGCTTCATCAAACAGCCAAGTGATTTCTTTAAAAATAGGGGTTTTGACCTTTGCCCTTCCCTGGCTGGGAACTTAATCATTCTTTGGTGAATAATACCAACTCTATTTGTGGGCCTAGGACTTGAGATTGGAGTTCATGTGACATCCTTGTCGATGTCCTATGCAACACAACTTGTCAAACCAGAGCAGATGACTTCCTTCTGAGTCTATCCCACTGGCAGAGGGTGGGGACCCAGGAAATTAAGAGGTCCTTTACAGCCTGGGTTTCTGGGTCACTATCCCTGTCCCGCAGCAAGCTATGATAAAAATGACCATGCATAGATTTAACAATTTTTTTTATCTCTTGAGAACTGACTATAATGTTTACTCTTTTCTGGAGCTTCCTAGAATGTTTCATATAAAACTTTTGCTACTAAAATCCTTTGGAGTTTTAGAATGATTATGGGAAGTATAGCATAAGAGTTTAAGTTTTGATTTGAGTCCATTAAACCCAGGTTCAAATGTATCAGTTGTGTGTCCCTGAGCATGTTACTTAACTTTTCTAAGTGTCAGTTTCCTCATCTGTTCAAGAGGAATGGATAATAAGGCCCTACTCATAAGGTTGTAGTGAATATTAAGGATACAGTTGTATACTGCAAAAGGCTTTTGATACATAATAGAATAGGCCCTCAATAAACTCTAGTTATTGTTATTTTAATGGTGCCACACACAGGTGATCAAGGTTTCAGTGCCACAACTATTGAAAGCTTGGAGTCCCAATGCCAGTAACGTCATTTTTAAATTTTCAAGTCATGACAGCAGAATGGTGAGATGTTCTGCTACAGAGAATAGAAACTTTTAGAAATGGTTTCCTTCCAAGCAATGAGGTAAACCTTCTCTTTAAAAAAAAAAAAAAAAAATTCTTAGTTTTCCATTGTTACAATTTCAAGCAGTGGCTTAAAACTATAAGCACTTGCAAATTGTGTGGCTAAACACAGTAGGTACTTTTTGGCATGTGAATCTATGGGACTATAGTTCAGGCCAGATGGCTTGCTAGCCTCAGCTGTGTCTGGAAGTCAGCTGGTCATTGACTGACTGAGGCTAGGTCTGGCCAGGCCAACTAGATTTGTTTCACCTGTCTTTTATCTGTTACCTGGGACAAGCCAGCCTGCCTGGACATGTTCTTCTCATGGTAGAGGTATAAGATAGAGCAAGTCCAATCACACAAATGCTTTGCTAGACTCTGCTTACATCACATCTGCTAGCATCTCATTGGCCAAAGCAAGTCACATGGCTGAGCACAGCATCAAGGGGCAGGGGAGGTGACTCTCACACTGTGGGGAAGTACAGTAAAGTCCCTGAGGGAAAGGATGTGGATACAGAGTTGGGGAAGAAGAGGGAGCATCATGTGATCTACCTCAGCTTTAGAGTAACTGATAGCCAAGGGGCCATCACCTCACAGCGTCTAGACTCTGGGAAACAGACTTTTGCCCTAATATTGATTCTTTCCCTGGAGTCATATTATCTGCTTTAGTGCCTGGCTATGGCATTAATAATAATAGCACAGCAGAAAGGTTCAGTGATTCTTGTATAGCTACAGACTGAGCTTTATAAAATAACCTGGATGCTTATTTTAAGAATATAGACTCTGACCATAGCAAGAATTTTTCCCAATTGTTTTGAAAAGGTTCTCACCTATTAAACAGCTAGGATGAGGAGGGTTGATTAGAATTTTCAGTGCATGCTCTGAATTATGCCATGGAGACATGTGCAAGACTAATTTGTTTGTAGCAACAGAGAAGCCATTCATGATTAGATTTCCTGGCATGTTACTCACCTGCAAGGAGAGTCAGACTTGTGTCCAAGAATCTTAATGTGAATTTGGTCATAACTACATCCATACAGTGCTGGAGGGTTTGATAAGCTCTAGGTGTCCAAGCATGCTCTTCTAGAACTTAACTGACTTCTGCATGCATGCCAGCCTTTCTAATGTAACTTAGAGCAGAGCTGTATTTTATTTAGTTGCTATTGTCTTTGTATTTTATTTAATTATTATTAGGTAAGTAACAGCTCTCTGGAACTGAAAAAGTCAACCATGATGGCCGATTTTTAGAGAAAATATATCTTGCTTTTACCCTCTGACTTCCAGCCCTTCAGTTCCTCGGGGAAATTCTTGAACCCACTGAGCAGTGGTGGGGTCACAGTCTGGGCTTGTGTGCCCTCATTTCCAGGCTGCATTCCTCAGAGGGGCCCCGAGTACTTTGGGAGCTGATAGAGTTTGGCTGTCATTTGAAAATGTTTTCCTGCTAAATGTTTTCATTTAGAAGCTAATTTATACTCTGCTTTCAAGTAAGCTCAACTCCATTTCACATCCCTGACATGTAGCACACACTGCAGTGACTGGGATAGAAGTAGACAATTCAATCAAAGGATGTTTTCTCCATGGAGGAAATGAATATTATTTGTTCATCTTGCAATTCAGAATTCTGAGCAAATTATGATGTTTGGCAAAGGCACTGGCAAGACAGAAAGACAAATAAATTGCATGGTGTGAGAACAGCCTTCTTAATATGAAGGTTTCCTTAAAACAGTGGGTATTGGCTGCAGGCAAAATATTAAGCTGCAAATCACTGGTTTGCAACTTCTTGATCATCGGTTGTAATCCCAAGAACATATTTAATTTCCTATTTAGTCCTAATTTCTTTTTGTTCCTTGATGATATTTCTCTCCACTCAAAATAAGCCATCTGTTGGCAGCAGCCCACAGAAAACAGATACTGCACACTCAGTAATCTTGGAGTGAGTCTGTTTGCATTGTGAGAATGAAAAACGGGCCTCTTCAGAATCATAGGGTCACCTTTAAAATTCCTAGTTTTTCTTTTTGTCTTCTCTTTGGCCATATGTAGTAGTGGAAATAAATCTTGTTTCATTGTCTTTTCTGAGATGTTTGTGACCAGAGGTCAGTGTTTTGGACTTGAGGATTAGAGAGTTTCCAGCTCTGCTTGGAGATGCATTTCCCACTTTTTTAACTCTCTATTTAATCAATCCCTAGCTTTGCCATATTTTCAAGAAAAAATATACCTGGAAGTATTGACCAGAAATCAAGTCTATGGCAGAAGAATGCCTTCCATTTGAAGGTTATGAGATGGAGGGCGGGATGTAAGAAAGGGGGCACCATGATGTGAGGAGTGGGGAAATTTGACATACTGACATTATCTCCAGCCAGTCTTTGACCACATGTATTTGAACAGAATTCCAAATGGAAAGAAGAGACAGCTGGGCACGATGGTTCATGCCTGTCATCCCAGCACTTTGGGAGGACCAGGTGGATCACCTGAGGTCAGGAGTTCAAGACCAGCCCGACCAACATGGTGAAACCCCGTCTCTACTAAAAATACAAAATTAGCCAAGCATGGTGATGCATGCCTGAAATCCCAGCTACTTGGGAGGCTGAGGCAGGAGAATTGCTTGAACCCAGGAGGCAGAGGTTGCAGTGAGCCGAGATCGCGCCATTGCACTCCAGCCTGGGCAACAAGAGCAAAATTCCATCTCAAAAAAAAGAGACTCTGACCATGACTTCACATGATAGCTAACACTTCTTGAACTTCTGCAGAGACTGTGCTAAATGATTGTACATGGATTTTCTCCTTTCTTCCTCTCAACAACCCCAGCAAGTTTCTCATAATATTATTTGCATTGTAAGGATGAGAAAACAGTCTCAGAGCTCCATAGCTATTAAGTGTCAGAATCTTGATGTGACAAGCCAGGGCAGCCTGATTTCAAGATATCTCAATACTGAAGTTAAAATTTGGAATGGGTTAAAAATGAAGTTGTTCTATCCAGCGTGCCTGCAGAAAACCTCCTAAGAATAAAGAAAATAATTCAGATTCACTTAAAAGAAAGTGTTAGAGATATTGAAATGGACACTCAAAGCACATCAATGCAAAGGTGAGGGAGACAGAGGAGCTTTTGATCTTCCGTTTTGTTCCCTCATGTTTTGAAACATGATTCCTTTTGATGCCAGCTCTTTAGAGGTTGCTGCACTCAAGCTTTAGATGACTCTTCTATCTCCCAGAGCAATTAAAAGGTAATGTCGCTATTTTACCACGTGACGCTTGACATCTGATTCATATATCACTCAGCCTGAAGGCATATTTTTCATACTCACTTGGGTGCATGTCAAGCAGTGAATTGATCTCTTTTAGGATTCAAAAGGAATCCCCTTTTCCAAAGGAGATTCTGGTGAGTGAACAAAACGAATGTCCCTATTACTTCCCATCTCCTTTAATTAGCAAGCCAGAGAGCTAACAATTATCTCACCTGTCAGCTCTCTTGACAGCTTGCTGTTGAATCAGAACCAAAGAGAGATCACCTGCCCCAATTTCAAACCCCAGCAATTGATATCAAAGTCTCCACCACCCAAGGTCTGCTTAAAACCCATCAGTGTGGCCTTCACTATGTTTCAGTTTCAGTTACCTCAAACCAATATCTCAGATTCTTCCTCATTCCATCATGGATATTCTGACTCATAAATGTCAGTACGTGGTGGAGGTTGCCTCATCTCACAAATTTCCACTGTCAAAATATTCTCAGCAGTACTAGACAGATGGAACCAATCCAGGGAGCAAAACAAATGCTACCCCAGCTTTTGGCGCACTCCAAATGTAGCGGTACTAGCTGTTCTTATCTCATAATATGCCTATCGCCATCATTTTTTCCCCTAACAATCTGTCCATGATGACAAGTTCTATTCCATTTTCTTGATGAGGGATCATGTCTCTAAGCCATATGCCGTAACTGGAAGACTAGCCCCGTTGTTGCCTTTACATTTTTAAATAAGTGGAATAATACTTCTCATATTACCTTCCATTATCTTAGTACTTATCTCAGTCTGGTTCTGTATCCTCGTCATTTCCCTGACTGAGAAAACTAAAGAATAATGTGTAATGTGATCGCAAATTTGTAAGATGGAATAAAGCATTTAGTCGTTCTCTGCCAAATTTTTTGATTCCCATTTTCAGAAGATGATTTGTCTCCTGCCGTGAGTGGACATGGTGCTACTGACTCTGTAGCAGAACCGAGCAGCTGGCCAAGACAGATGGATTCCTGTGTTGATCTAGTGAAGTTTCACCTTTGTAAATCTTCCTTGCTTTCTCATGCCTATTAAGCGATCTTCATCTCAGAACCCCCTCTTTGCCCTGGTTTTACCCTCTCTAGTAATTGTGTCTCAATGAACTGTGGTTTTAGTACAAGTACCCTATAAAAGATGTTTGCAACTCCAGTCATAGTTGCGGAGTCACCACAGACTATGCTTTGGATTCATCCAAATAACCCTTCTCTCATTGTCATCTATCTATATCCATTTATTTATCCATCCCTATCCCCCTCCCTTCCTCCATCCATTCATCCATCCACCATCCATCTGTCCACCTATCTGGTCATTTAATATTTCTTTTGGAAACAGTTTCGAAACTTAGCTTTACCTTGTGATCTGATTATATGAAGTTAATCTAGCCTTTTCTGATTTATCTAGGAAAGACCTTCTTTTTCACAGTTCTAATTAAGGGTTTGAAATGCCACAGTTAAAACATAGTGATTTTAAAACGTATCATAAATTCTCTAACACTCCTCTCTTTGAGAGGAGGAATCTGTGTTCCCTCCCCTTGAATCGGGGCCAACCTTAGCGATGTGCTTCTTTTTGTTTGTTTTGATGGAATCTCACTCTGTCACCCCAGGCTGGAGTGCAGTGGCGCAATCTCAGCTCAATGCAACCTCCACCCCAAGGGTTCAAGCGATTCTTCTGCCTCAGCTTCCTGAGTAGCTGGGATTTCAGGCACCTGCCACCATGCCTGGCTAATTTTTGTATTTTTAGTAGAGACAGGGTTTTATCATCTTGGCCAGGCTGGTCCTGAACTCCTGACCTCGTGATCCACCCACCTTGGCCTCCCAAAGTGCTGGGATGACAGGTGTGAGCCACTGCGCCCGGCCAGTGATGTGCTTTTTACTAATAGAATTAAACAGAAGTAGGGCTATGAAATTCCAGGCTAGGTCAGTAAAGGCCATACTCTCCTTGGTTCTCATGAGTTATGTTCCTTGGGGGAAATCAGCCACTATGTAAAATGTTATACTACTCTGAGACCACCATGCAGGAGAGGAGATACATAGACTCTTTGGCCAACTGTCCAGTTGAGCTCCCAGCCAATAGCCAGCATCAACTCTCAGTCAGGGATGTGAGCCATCTTGGACATCCAGATCAGTCAAGCCTCAAAGGATTTCAGCTCCAGCTGACTTCTTACTTCATCCTCATGAGAAATCCCAGGCAAAAACTGCCCAATCAAGCCCTTCAGGCTATAACTGGGTCCTGAATCCGTCACCCTCAAAATTGTAAGATAGTAAGATAGTTGTTTTAACTGCCAAGTTTTGGGTTAATTTGTTATGCAGCAATAATAGCAGAAATAAAAACAATACATGACTGAGTTACTGAGCACTTCAAAGGAAAGCCTACCATTGTGTGTTATAGAAATGGGCTAATTCTTCTTCTAGTTTTTGCCTTTCTGTTTTAAACTATAGCTTGTCTTGCAAACTTTGCTGCTAGAGATTGAGGTAGAAATGGATCTAGAAACTATGGCTGTATGTCAATATCATTTCCTCGAAGGATCATATATTTTATGCAGTTATAGAGAGAATATCTTAGATGCATGAGTTTGGAGGCGAATAGAAGAAAAATAGAAGATTTTGTAGATCATCCACATCAATCTATGTACTCCTAGTTTAGGTTCTCATATTGTGTTGTATACCAAATGTATACATCTCTTGAAGACTGGACACTTTGTGAGGGCTTCTGTTAGTCTTTGGATAATGTATAATTCAAGGCAGACAGAGGTTTTATTTTGACCCTTAAGTCTCACCTCCAGGGAGGGAAGAGAAGCCTTAACATTGCTGTCACAATTCTCCAGATGGTCCTAAAAGGAGCTCACTTTTCTTGTCTGCCCCAGTCCCAGTCGTCATATCCTGTAATCAAAGCAGCTTCCTCTTGCATCTTCCTAAATTACCACTTAGCATATTCTCTGACTGTGAGCATATTCAGTCAGGGAACATGTTAACTCAAACCAAGTATTGGCTGTGCATTTTCTATCTATGTGCATATCAACCTTTTTTTTTTTTTTTTTGCAGAGCTATCTGAACTTTAAGCATTAAGTTTGTAACATTGCTGCTTCATTCCAAATGCAACATATATACCCTAAGAAAAAGGACATTTTCTTATATAAGCACAAGAGCAGTATCATACTCAAGAAACTTGACATTAACACAGTAATATATCTAACATTCATTATATTCAGATTTCCCCAGTTGACCCAATAATGTTTTCTGGTTTTGTTTTTGTTGATAGAGTATCTTTATTAATACAGTATCTAATGCATGACATTTACTTGTCAGATCTCTTTATCATCCTGTAATCTAGAAAAGTTTCTCCATCTATTTTGGAGTGGTGTTTGGTAAAATTAACATTTTTAAAGAATTCATACCCACTATTTTATTATTTAAAATAATAAATATTTCAATAGATATTTAAAATAATAAATATTTATTATTCAGATAAGAATGTGTCTTATTATTTCTTCCTGATTAAATTCAGATTATAAATTTGGGGCAGGAATATTTATAGTTGATATTATTCCTTTCCAGTATATCACATCAGGAGATACTTATCATCAGTTAGTCCCATTATTTGTAATTAAAAGTTTGACTCCATGACCAGGGTGATGTCCTCCATATTTTTTATTGGATCACTTTTTTATTCCATATTTTTTCATTTTAATAGTTTATGAGCAATCAAGAAGTGACACTCTGACACTGCGCAAATATTCAGTTCCCCAAGCAGTTTTCCTACTATGGTTTTCACATCCACTGATGAGTCTCACCTGAGTCAACCATTATATTGATGGCTGCAAACTGATGACCTTCTAATCCTGTTCCCTGCCAGGGTAGCACAACGGGCACTGGGCTAAATGATTGTACATGGATTTTCTCCTTTCTTCCTCTCAACAACCCCAGCAAGTTTCTCATAATATTATTTGCATTGTAAGGATGAGAAAACAGTCTCAGAGCTCCATAGCTATTAAGTGTCAGAATCTTGATGTGACAAGCCAGGGCAGCTTGATTTCAAGGTATCTCAATACTGAAGTTAAAATTTGGAATGGGTTAAAAATGAAGCTGTTTTATCCAGCATGCCTGCAGAAAACCTCCTAAGAATAAAGAAAATAATTCAGATTCACTTAAAAGAAAGTGTTAGAGATACTGAAATGTCCTATGTCCCCATTCCATGTAGGTGCAGGGAAGGAGATAGGCAATGTGAAACCAGGGAGGGCTGTGGAGGTTCAGCTGCTCCATTTATAGGCTTTCAACAGATCCCCCTGTTTTCAGCCCCAAGCCTTGCCCCTTTGTTTAGGGCTACTGGGTATCTCCACTTCAGAATCCTCTATAGAGTTCCCTGGCAACAGTCAACACATTCTGACTACTTCTCAGCAGGCTCTCCTATTTCAGTTCTCCTTCCTTGCTGTCTGTTATCTCTCATTTCATATTTAAAAAAAAAAAAAAACTACATCTCTTGTCGTTTGTCACCTCATTTTTTGTTCTCTTTGTGGGCTTTTATTTATTTATTTATCATATTATTATTTTACCATAACTTTAGTGGACTTTCAGAAGGGACTGAAGAGAAGAAACATGTACTAAAACATGTGCTCACGTTTTGTGTATGTTGGTGTTTTTATTCTTCAGTTTTACAGACGCATGCCTTACATTTCTACTCACATCACGTTGTTTCATGTAGCAGAATATTTTCAGGCTGGGTGCAGTGGCTCACGCCTGTAATCCCAACACTTTGGGAGGCTGAGGCGGGTGCATCAGGAGTTAGAGACCAGCCTGGGCAACATGGCGAAACCCTGTCTCTACAAAAAAAAAACTTAGCCGGATGTGATGGTGTGGGCCTGTAGTCCCAGCTACTTTGGAGGCTGAGGCAGGAGGAGTAGTTGAGCCTGAGGAGGTCAAGGCTGCAGTGAGCTGAACTAGCATCCCTGCACTCCAGCCTGGCAGACAGAGACCCTGTCTCGAAAAAAAAAAAAAAAAAAAAGAATATTTTATTTCTGTGTAAACAGATTATTCCTTTTTTATTCATGATAATTATATAAGCACTTATTACTTTCATATAAGGAGGAAATCTTCCTCAAATTTTTATATGCATACATTTTTTTCTTCAAGGAAATCTATGATTAAGCCTCTTTTATAAAAAGGTATGCTTTATGAATTAATTAGAGCTAGGGAAGTTAGGTAAGTATATGGAGTGGGAACACATGTTTTCCTCCCCTCCTCATAGGTTTCTAGAAGTTCTTCTCTTTTTTGGAAGACAGAGGAATGATCACTGCCTTGCCAGAAGTAGCATCTGGGCCTTTGGCGTATTCTTCAGGTTTATTGACAGCTTGTAAACGTGTATAGATGCTCACAATCTTTCTTTAGTTTTCTTGACCATTCTGAAATCTTTAAATGATCTTTTCCTATCCATGGCCCTTTTAGTCATCACCAAACTAGATCTGGTCCTCAGAGAATCCTGATTTCTTGAAAATCTCTCATTATTCCGCAATACTCCAATCTGCTATTAAGTGAATACTGGAAACAAAGTAGTAGGCACTCAGGATGTTAAGTTTTGGGGTGGTTTTTTTTTTGTTTTTTTTTTTTTGTTTTTTTTTTTTTTGAGACAGAGTCTCGCTCTGTCGCCCAGGCTGGAGTGCAGTGGCGCAATCTCGGCTCACTGCAAACTCCGCCTCCCGGGTTCACCCCATTCTCCTGCCTCAGCCTCTCCGAGTAGCTGGGACTACAGGCGCCCGCCACCACGCCTGGCTAATTTCTTTGTATTTTTAGTAGAGACGGGGTTTCACCATGGTCTCGATCTCCTGACCTCGTGATCTGCTCGCCTCGGCCTCCCAAAGTGCTGAGATTACAAGCGTGAGTCACCACGCCCGGCCTGTTTTTGTTTTTAATGCTGTATGTGAGGGTGTGCACGGCAGTTGATAAGGATGCCTACTCTGTTTCCCTTGGTCCAGCTGAGTTTACCTGCAGGCGTCATGGGCGGTTCCCAGATAACACAGACAGCTTCCATGTCAAAAACCTCCATCTCCCACTCCTTTCCTGGGGACTTCTACAGTGCCATGGTAGTTTTACTCAGTTCTGGTGAATAGTAGCCTAGAAGTGACAAGAATTTAATGCCTCCAAGGGCATCCCTTAACCAATATGGGAGAGGATTCACTGAATAAATAATCTGGTATCTCAGTCCCTCATTGGCACAGTTTTAAGAATGTCCTATATGAGTCTTCAGAAAATATCTGAGCCTCAGTTGCCTACATAGGTTACCCACTCATTAAAACTCCTCTTATTGGATTTCTCCCTTCTCAATTGCCTTTCCTATCACCTCTCCTGTTCTTCCTGGGATCATCCCAAATAAACTAACTGAATCCAAGTCTTTGTCTCAGGGTCTGCTTTTGAGGGAACTCAAACTAAGACAATAATTACAAAGACTAAAAAATTCCAGAGAAAGTGTAATTATATGTTGTTGGAAATTGACTCTGCAGGGGGGGGAAGTGCACAGGAAATTATCCTTTTTAGATCTATTAACAGGCAACTGGTAAGTTTATGTTATAAATAGCATGATAATTTACTCAAAAATTTCTGGAACTCCTACTAGGTGCCAGGCTTTCTGCTAGGGACTGAGAACACAAGAGTCGACAAAATAAACATAACCCATCCCTCTCCATCACAGAGCTTAGATTCTAATAGTGATATGGACAAATCATATCAATTATAATTCAGATTGGGGCATGCTATGCTAGAGGAAGTCCCATTACTGCAGGAATACATGGGGTCAGAAAGACTGTGTTCACCCCTGTTTCTCAACATCTGGCACAAAACCTGGCACACGATGGGTATTTGTTTGTTTATTTGTTTGAGATAGAGTCTCACTCTGTCACCCAGGCTGGAGTGCAGTGGTGGTGGTAGCTCACTGCAACCTCTGCCTCTGGGGCTCAAGCGATCTCCCACCTCAGCCTCCCAAGTAGCTGGGACTACAGGCACACACCACCATGCCCAGCTAATTTTTGTAATTTTTAGTAGAGTAGGGGTTCCACCATGTTACCCAGGCCAGTCCTGAACTCCTAAGATCAAGCGATCCACCTGACTCAGCCTCCCAACATTCTAGGATTACAGGCATGCTGGGCATATCGTGGATGTGCCCGGCCACCATGGGTATTTTGGAAGTATTTATTGAGTAAAAGAAGCACATTCAAGAATGAGTTTATATTCAAAGAATTGCAAAAAAAAGATCAATGCCCTACAGAATGAAGCAGATAGAGGCACGGACAAGAATCAGGACTTGCAGGCCCTTGAATACTGTTTAGGCCTGGAGACTTTATCTGAAGAGTTATAGCAGACAAGAAGCAGAGAAGTTTTAGGCATTAGGACAGATTCAGTTTAGCAGTTTCACTTGGCCATTCTGCAGACGCTAGGAAGAATGGATCAAAGCCAGCGAAACAGGGATCAGGAAAATAAGGGAGAGGGCTATGCTGTAATCCACATGAGAAATAATGGCGAGAATGGCAATGGAGATGTGGAGGTGGCTGGACTGGAAAGAGATGTAGGAGTTAGAATAGATGAGGCTTAGTACTTATTTGGTATGAGAAGTGGCATAGAGAGAGGCAGTGCTAATATTGCCCGCAGTTCTGATCAGCACAGCTAAATCTGGGGCTACAGGAGGAAGAGTAAATCTAATGGTGAAGGTGAAGAGAGAGGAATTTGCTCCAGGATAGTGCTTAAAGAAGGAAGGCAGTTTTGGCAAAGTTGTTTCGCATTATATTTCTCTCTGCCCACAAAGAACTCTTTATCAAAAAGATAAATCCAAAATATGTCACTTGAATATAGCTAGATAATTTATAGCCTTGTAAATCTGAATGGACTTCACCTTAGATAAAAACTTGGTATGTTAATTTTTCCATCAAATAAGTTTCATATTTTTAGCTTTAGAACCTATGCACCATGGTAGTCCTATCTGGCAAAAAAAAAAAAAAAATAAAGAAAATTCGAATTATATAATATTTATTTTCTTAAACAAAACGTGGTTATATAACTTGTATGCTTAGGACTATTGTTTGTTGGAATGATTTAATGAAATAGATTGTAGCCCTTTAGGTGCAGTTTATTATTTTTAAATTTCTTCTTTTGGAAATGTGAGGAAGGGTAGGAAGGTTAAATGGAGCTGAAGTAGCAAGCTGGGCCATTTAAAGAGGGCATGAGTTTAAATTCTGAACGCTGAATAAAAATGTCCTAAAAGACCTTCGTTTGGAAGGAAATGACTTTAGCTGTTTAGCCTTGGAGGGAATAAACAGCTACATGCATACTAATCTTCTGAACCCTGTGCTATGCTCACAGCCTTATCTTTTATTCATTTCAAACCATACAAATGTTTAAGGGAGAGAAACCCCTGCTTCTTGCAGCATTGCAACTAAAATGCAGAAGCTACATTTCTATCACTGGAATTTGAGTTATTCTTGATTTTATACCTTAGGATATAGCAAATCTCTAAAGACAGAGTGTAAAGGGGTATGAGTGTGTCTATTAATGGGGGAAGAAGGAGTGTGTGAAGGGGACCCCAGTGGGTGGGTGAGGAGGGAGTGAGAGATGGCCAGGGCTGGAAGCTTACACAAGAGCCAACTGCAGCCCTGTGGTAGAGAAGCCCTCCTATTCTCTGATATCTATTTCCAAATCAGAATAATGACCAATTCCAGTCCCTCTTTTGGATTAGGGATGTGGAGAGTCATAATGGGATTTGAAAACTGTCCTGCTTGTAGACTATCATTTGAACATGACATTTTCATTTGAGTGCCTTCTTCTTGCAACTAGTTTACGGTTTTATCAATACAGTTTAATACACTTTTAAAGCCATACTTCTGGCATGATCTAGCATTTTCCAGGAAAATAAAAGAGGCACATACTGTAACTGTTGATCATGGGGAGTGAAGGATGGGTTCTGCCCTCTGCTAGTGCAAAACATATCACTGAAAGTCTAGAGGAACAGGTAAGGGGTTGATAGTTGGGACAATGAATTTTGAAAGATACTCTGAGCTTATCTCATTTATCTAAAAAATGACATAAGAAATAACTAGCGCAACATGGTGAAACCCCATCTCTACTAAAATACAAAAAATTAGCTAGGCACCTGTAGTCCCAGCTACTCGGGAGGCTGAGGCAGGAGAATTGCTTGAACTTGGGAGGCGGAGGTTGCAGTGAGCCAAGATTGCGCCACTGCACTCCAGCCTGGGCGACAGGCCGAGACTCCATCTCAAAAAAAAAAAAAAAAAAAAAAAGAAAAGAAAAAGAAAGAACTATAAATTAACTGGGATGGAAAGTGTGTGTGTGACATTTATATCATGGCATAATCTCCAAATGAAGAACATGTTTATTTGATTTGGGGATAGCTTACTCAGGATTCGTTGCCTGATCTTTATTTCTCTCAGGGTCTAAATGGGACTCTTCGGAACTCATGCATTCCTGACTTATTCAGACCTGCTTCTGAACCATGCTTGGCTCAGTAAAGCAGAGAGGCTTAGAGAAGGAAAATTAAAATGGGTCATGTGCATCTGTGTCCTCTTTGAGGCATGTCACAAAAACAGCCATTCTGGGAACACTGTAAACAGTTTTACCCATCTGTCTAGTTTAATCTATTTGGGGATTAAACCTTCTGGCTTCTCAGAGTACAGGGTTGTGTGAGAGGCTCGTTCATTTATTGATATGTGTTTCTGGAATGCTGGTTACACCAGTATAAATGATGGATTTGGGGCACTGTGTTTACTTAAAGAATCATGGATCTCTTGATTTATACCAAGACAGCTGGTTTATTTTTTTCCCAAAATCTTTGCTTAAACTGAATCTGCTTATCCACTGATACAATAACCTCTGGGTATTCATGGTGCCCAGTTGTTGGTAACCAGCAATTATATACTACTTTCTAAAATAGTTTTGGTTAAATGGCATGCATTATTTGTAGTAATGAAGTTCTTCAATGATAAAAATATTGGAAGAGACCCATTTGAATTTTAGCTCTTATATGTTACAATGTAGTTCACACTGGTTGTATGCTTAGTATTCATGTTTTAGAAAATAAGAAAAGCATTTGGGAGATATTACCAAAAAGAATCACTGCCTCTGTTTCTGTTTCTCCTGTGATTACAGTTTTCTTATTAAGAACAAATGTGGGTATAAACTCAATACATTGTGGGATTCGTCTCTGGTCAATGGACCCTCACTGTGTTCTGACTTCTCTCTCTTTCTTAATTGGTGGTAATTTGCTACAGTGAACTTGAATCCAGACTTCAGTGTGAGATTGATGTGTGTTAGGAAAAAGGGAAGAACTCTTGCCCTTAGAACCAGTTTCCAACTTTATTTACTGTTTGGGGCTTTTTCCATGAATTCCAATTTTACCTATCTAAGACCCATATTAGCTTGACCATTGCAAGTAGGGAGTGCTCCAGTCAGTCATACAGCCATGGGTTGATGAGTCATACAATCATAATTAAAGAGGAATTGGCAGCAACATAAAATTCATATGCAAATAATTGTGCTGATTCATCATTGCAGTAAAATTCACTTCTCTGCATTTCTTCATTCAAAAAGCCACATTCAGTGGGGCACTCCATTTTAAGTAGGCAAATTTGGAGATTCCTTAAAAAAAAAAAAAAGTTTTAGTTTTTCTTGGGAACAATTGTGTTTAGTAAAATTCAGCCCAGGCTATAAAATACAGGCTAGGACAAGATACGGGTTAGGACCTCTACTTTCTCTTAATTCTTTGATTAGGTAGTTTTACAGTTCCTGATTCTATTACTTAGATATAACATGTAGAAGAATATCTACACTTCAGATGTAGAGAGAGAAAAAAATAAAAGGGTTACCCCACAAGAAGAAACAGCAAATACACACACCAAAGAAAAGATATGTAAGTATAATCTTTTGTTTTTTCCCCTGACACACAGACTTAGCAGGCTTACCATTGGCCCCTTGGATCATCCCCAAACCAGAGCTTTAAAAATCTATGGTTGCCTGAGACCCTAGAACCAAGTCAGACATTCTAGGACCTAAGCAAAAGGGCCAATAGAAACTTTAGCCCAAGTTATGGTCAAACATATTTACTATAGAGAGCACACTGAATTGGTCTTAGATTTTATCTTTCTGAACTCATGATGGAACGCGGAGAGTATGGAAAGGGGAACTGGGCTTAATTTGGTGCAGCTGTTAAAGTATCCCCTGGTCTCTGAGCTATTTGTTTGTCTTACTGAACTCCAGCAGATTAGCATTGTCGGGCAATCCGGTACATTTTGCTCCTTTGTTCATCCCCAGTCATGTTGTGTGGGAGTCATCAACTTCCCCCCATATGAACGACCACTCAGAAAGCACTTTCAACTGGGACAAACTCACATAGTAATAATCTAATGTGTGCCTACTATATGTTAGGCACTGTAATACGCTTTACTCAAATCTCAATCAATCTCTACCCAATGCTATGTGGTAAGCATAACTAAGATATAAAGATGACAAGAGTCGGAAATCAGGTAAGACACTCAGGGTTTCTCTACTACCTTGTCAATGGAAATTCATTAGATCCTGGCACAAAGCAATCAAGCCCATCTTGGGCTGCCCGTGTACTTTGGCTCTAGCCAGACTATGAGCACTTCACCACCACTAAAGACCTCAGTGGTCGTTCCATTCTGATTATCCTGCTGACTTCTTGCCTACTGTGCTCTCTTCAGGACCACTCTGCCCCAGCTGCCTAACTTTCAATCTGTGGCCTGAGCCACCCCAGCACCTTCCCTCCTGCACTGAAATCCTCAGGCATTTCTATTAGGTTGTTGCAAAAGTAATAGCAGGTTTTGCTTTTACTTTCAATGGCAAAAAACACAATTACTTTTGCACCAACATAATACTTTGTCCCACACTGGCCTGCAGCGAGCAGCCTCTAAAACACTTGCCAAAGGTGCTGGGGTTCCCCCAACCCACATCTTGGTGAACGGGCTCATTTTGGCTACATTGAAACGTGGTTTCATATGTTTCATATGAAACCAGTGTGTTATTATTTTTCCCCCTTTCCCGTATCTTTTAGTGGCCTCACCAGAATCTGAAAAGTTATATTCCTTTAATAACATAACTCTTCATCCTATTGGCTGAGCTCAAGAAGTGTTGGTTAGGAAAGAAAACTTCGGGCAGCCCACTGAATTTTAACTCTGTGTCTGAAATTCTTTCTTACATTAAAAATGTTGCTGAAGCCCTGATAGTATAATTTCTTTGATATGTGTATATATATTTCTTATAAAGGTAGTTTAAGTGACTATCAAAATTAAACATTTTGTTGAATTATTGCAAAGCTCTGACTGAACCATTTAGTTATGCTACTAGGATCACATTTTCCTTTTTGTATAATGCATTAAAGATTCTTAGGCTGACTATCACATGTGGATGAAGGTAAGAGCCTAGAACTATTAGATAACAAGAGTGAATAAAATGTTAAATAAAGAATAGTCACGATTAAATCAATCTCTGGAATAGGATCACTAAATGCATCAAACAAATGTTAATTGAGTAAAATAGAATCATTGTTATTTTTTAGTTTAAATATTGAAATCACAATCTTATTTAAGACCAAAGTAGGTTTACATTTGCTCCATCTCCTCACCCATTTCCCATATTCTTGCCACCCCATAAAATGAGAACTTCTGTCAACTCTTGGAAGAATTGAGGACAAAGAGCTGAATTCTCTCCATTGTTCTCTTGACTTCTCTCATGGGAAGAGATGACGAGTTGAGTGGCAAGAGCCTGACAACCACTGGTCCATGTTCCTCTGCTGAGTAAAATCAGTGCACTAAGCATCACTGCGCATGTACAGTCACTCTTCTTGGGCTCACAGTGGTCCATAAGGGGTGAGGAGATGGAATTTTCTATGAAGTTCTCTGCCTGTCTGTCCTGAAAACCCAATTCTCAACAATCTATAGGTCCAAGTTATAAACATGGGGTCAATGGATAGAAAGACTTCTGACCTTGTGTTCAAGCTACATTTTGCTATCCAGTCTTCCGAATAAGAAGGCTAATGTTTCATCTCTGACTCTTGCACATATTTTTAATTCATCCATGGTTTGGAAGTTAGAAAGTTATGATGGTTTATTATTCTCAAACTGCAATACTTTTTATTTAGTTCATCAAAATTAAAGATACCACAGCCATAATCCATGTCACTTTCTGCCTCAAATCTCAAGATTTTGACCAAAAAATATGGCTATGGAGGTCTCTTCTAGTTTAAAAAGGCAACCATGTTTTCCTATCATTTTATGCCTGTTTGCCTATTTGTGGCTGGCTGAAGAATTGTAAAAGTAAGAGACGTTGTGTTGGAGTAAAATTAGGAGACCCAAATTTGACTCCCAGCTCTACCAGTTAACCACCTGATGAAATTTAGGTGAGTTTCTTAATCTCTCTAATACTCAGGTCACTCATTTGTAAAATAAGAATAAAAATTACTTTGTAAAATTATAGTGTATTATCTGAATATGATAAGATGATAGAACAATTATTAAAAAGAAAAGATGTAACGCTAGTGCTAGATGCTGGGGGTTTTTTGCCATTGAAAAATAACCTGGAAATAAGTCAAGACTGATCATGGGCTGAGTTCAATGACTCATGCCTATAATCCCAGCATTTGAGAGGCTGAGAAGGCAAGATAACTTGAGGTCAGGAGTTTGAGACCAGCTTGGCCAACATGGTGAAACCTCACCTCTACTAAAAATACAAAATTAGCCAGTCATGGTGGTGTGTGCCTGTAATCCCAGTGAGTCGGGAGGCTGAGGCAGGAGAATCACTTGAATCTGGAAGGCAGAGGTTGCGGCAGTACTAGATTGCACCACTGCGCTCCAGCCTGGGCCACAGAGCAAAACTCAGTCTCAAAAAGAAAAAAAAAAAAAAAAGACTGATCATAGTCTTTCTGGACATGTCAAATTTTTTTTCCATTCTTGGACATATAATTTTGCTTTAGGTGGTCTGGTTTATGTCTAAAACAGAAGGGGAATGGGTTGAGTAAAGGGGAAGGAATAAACTAAATGATCAAAGTCAACTTGTTTCCAGATGTCTAGATCTAAAAGGCCACAAAAGAGCTCTTACTTAAATTATTTGCCCAAACAAAGGAGAAATGTTAAAGATCCCAAGAGGATGTAGCGTTAAGACAGACGCTGTGATACTCTTGTTATAGTCAGGGAACATCAGAAGCTCATACTTCCTGACACGGAGGCAGTGAGTATTGTAAGAGAACGCTACTCAATGACATCATTCACGGTCTTTTCACAGCCTTCACCTCCTTTGCCTCAATATCCTTATTCTTCAAAGTGTTGGTAAATTGGGCTTGCTCTCATTACGCATTTTATTGGAATAAGCATGAATTATGCAATTAGCTTTCTCGCTTTCCAACAGCATATGCAAAGTGAACCAGAAAGATAAGAGAAAATCTTTTCTTCAGGATCTGTAGATTAGTTCAGCTTTTGGAATTTTGCTGGCAATTTGTAGTGATGTTGTCATTTTGACTACTTAACAGCTAAGTTTCACATTTTGGGCCGAATCTGGCTGGGTAGAGTGGTTACTTGCTTTGATGTTCTTGGAGATTGACTATGTTGCTTGGTACTACTGGGCTAAAATTTAATACTGTTCTGTCTGTGCTACCTAAAACCAGTATGTTTGGGGCCTCATCTGCCGTCAGTAGGGTATTGTCCTTTATCCTTTGTGAAAATCAATTTTTTTTAAGTGAATGAATGAGAGAGATGAAATGAGAAGGAGCAAAATGGTTAGGGTAGATTTTTTAAGCAGTGCCTTTGGCATTTGTTATTTTATGCTAAGTTATTTATCAGTAATTATCATTAGACAAGCTATACTGGGGTGAAAAGCTGCTGCTTTTTCTTCCATAGCCATGTGAACCCTGGGGGGTGCCGAGGGAATTAAAATAAGAACGGAGCACACTGCTGTTTTATCTCAGCTACTGCAACATCTCTGCTTGACACCCTGTGTTGAACAAGAGACTATTTAGTACATCTCAACAATTATGCATGTACTTTCCTGGCAGAGAATTCTTTGCTGCTTTGTTTGTCAAGATTATGTTGAATCAGCATAAAAATCAGGCCTGACTTATTTCTGGAAGGAAGCAGCCTCTCTTATACCATTGGAAACAACATGATCATAATAAAGTTTTGCATATAGAACATTTCTTTTGAGTACAGACAACAACTTATTCTTGTAAAGAATTTAAAATTTAATTCTCACATTTCCATACTTATTTCTGTTGAGACTGCTGCCTACTGCCCCACCCCCATCCCCCACCAGCCAGCCTTAGTTTTTTGGTATATTTCTAGCTCTGTCCATCTTGGAGCAGCTACGTGAGGATTTGACAGCTGTCTTTGTTTCTGATGGAATCCTAACCCTTTTGTGATGTGGGGCCTTTGTATAAGTATGTGATGTGGAAAATGAAACCCACGTGTGAATACAGAGTTAATTAGTATGAAAAGTCCCATTTTCCACCACATTTCTTGCCAGCAGCTATGATTAGGAGCACCTAAGCTTTCCACGTCTCCTAATATTTTCTAACTAAATCCAAGCGTAGAGATTCTAAAATATCCCGTTCTGTGATATTATAGATGCATGACAAAAAGGGAATGAATATTGGAAGGTAATGTTTGTGTGTATATGCAGGGGTGTGTGAGTTACAGGCTTGTTGGAGTTCATCACTTTACTTTCTGTAAATAAAGGTGATTTGTTCTAAATGTTTTAAGCAGCAGCAGCAGCAGCAAACTTTCTGAAGTCTTTAATCATTGGGATGATTATTTAAGGCATGCTTTCATGAAGGACCACTTTAAAAAATAGCCCCAGAGTAAGACTGAAGTCCAACTGGCATTTTCTCTATGTGCTATCTAATGGAAATGATCTCCATGGCAGAGATGAAAAGACCTTTGAATTGTGTTGAGTAAAATAAGATGGGTCAGATGGATTTGGGCAATTTGGGGATGATCCTTAGAAAGGAAATAGTTGCATTTGGATGGAGCTAGGGAGACCCAGTGACAGAGGGAGCCTGGGAACATCTTTTTTTTTTTTTTTTTTTTTGAGACGGAGTCTCGCTCTGTCACCCAGGCTGGAGTGCAGTGGCGCAATCTCGGCTCACTGCAAGCTCTGCCTCCCGGGTTCACACCATTCTCCTGCCTCAGCCTCTCCGGGTAGCTGGGACTACAGGCGCCCGCCACCACGCCCGGCTAATTTTTTTGTATTTTTAGTAGAGACGGGGTTTCACTGTGGTCTCGATCTCCTCCTGACCTCGTGATCCGCCCGCCTCGGCCTCCCAAAGTGCTGGGATTGCAAGCGTGAGCCACCGCGCCCGGCCGAGCCTGGGAACATCTTATGGTGCATGTCATGTTTGTGTAGAAACGTATGGTTTGAGCAGAATACAAAGTTATATAGGTCTAAGAAATTAGAAAAGAAAACCAACAGCTTCCTCTTTATTCCTGATGCTATGGCTGGCAGACAAACGGGGTCTTCGAAATATGTGTGTGCATGCACAAATGCTTATTCACTGATGAGGATGCAGTGTTGATGCCCCTAGGAACAGTATCACTTGTGGACTGGGTGGTAACAAAGAACTAGAAAGATGTGCTTCTCATATCTTGATATCAATGTCTATCAGAGAAGATGGAGAAAGCTGAGAGATACCAGTCTAGCTTGCTGTGCAACCCCCTTCTTCTGTCCCATTCTCCTTCTTATAAAAGACTTCCTAACCCTCCTCCTAAAGCCGCTTTTTCTCTGTATTTTACACCTGGTCCATGCCCTTAATATCCAGTCCAGCAGAGATGAATATGCCTAGTTCCTGGTGTCCTGCTTTTATGCCCTCAGAAAGCCTTTCTCTAAACATCTCTGCTCTTCATGCTTGCATTCAGGTTTCATGTGAGACTTGCAAACATTGAGCATAATAAGAAAGAATACATAGTAAACCATCTTAAAAGAAAGACTATGAATTATTTTGGCACTAAAACTATTAAAAAGTATATTTCACTTTAGTAGACAGCAGAGAAAGATCTCTCTTTTTTAAGTTTAAAAGAAAAATGCATTTTCTTAGCAGAATAAATGAGTTAACAGAGTGTGGTATGGATTGATCAAAGGCATAAAATAATGTATTTTATTGCACACTTCTAGCTCTTTGCTGGAAATACTTGACTATAAAAACCTTTTAAAAAGTAGTTTGAAAGACAGGGATATAGCACATTTTTTATCTTACTAGCAGAGGAAACAAACTGATCAATGAAAGCAGGGTAAGGATGAAGGAATCCTTAAACGGTTTTCCATGCATATGATTCCATTTAATCAGCGCTGGAACAAAGGATAGCATTTTTCTTTCCTTTTTCCGTGTGTGTTATTTCATATTATTAAATGAGAGTTGAGTGAACTGAAGTAAATCAGCCAAAACCCAGCTTGGATTAGATCCCCTAAACTTCCTTATGCCCAGATTTTTTCCAGATGGTTTCTCATGTCGCCAGTTTAATATCAACAGTGTGTGACACGCTAGAAGAATATTTCTTAGACCAGTTCAGTCCTTGAAAGATAATTACACTGTCAGTTGCCATCACTGTTACTGTGAAAGGGAAGATAACTGGGGTAAGTATATTAAAATCCAGCCCCGAACCAGCCTGACTTTCAGACAGTGCATCTAAGAACCTTCGCTCATTTTTGTCACTGTCTGTCTATGCTACCCGACGTAACACTGATATCTTTTTGACAGCAAAATGTCTGCAGGTCACTTTTTTGGTTATATGCTGAGGAAAATATAAAGAATTTTTGCATGATGAAAAAGATGGTATGCTCATGTCTGCTTAAAAACTGATTTCTCTGCTTTTCCACTTTCATTTACAAGTTGAAAATGTATTTTCATGCTACTACCCACTTTGGATCTTTTTTATTGTACCTCTGACATTACTTATAGCACATTTCACAGCTGGGTTTAAAAGCATGTTAGCAGGCAATTGTAGGTACCGTGTCAACAAATGTGGAAAATAGAACAAGACTAACACATAAGGAATGCCTGCAAAATCATGATTTGAGGTGAAAATAAAATGGTTTCATGAAAATGCTTTTTCTTTTTATTTTAATATAATCACAATCTTACAGAAAAGTTGCAAGAATGGTGGAGAGAAGGCTGGTAATATGTTTACCAGAGTTA
This sequence comes from Hylobates moloch, assembly GCF_009828535.3. Classification (NCBI taxonomy): domain Eukaryota; kingdom Metazoa; phylum Chordata; class Mammalia; order Primates; family Hylobatidae; genus Hylobates; species Hylobates moloch. Next base: position 45,722,218 of record NW_026652296.1, on the reverse strand, counting down.
CCAGCTGTCAACATTTTGAACAGTTTTCCCATATGCTTTTTGTCATTATATATGTATTTTTTCCCTTGAACAATGATAAGTTATGAACATCTTGCCACTTTACTTTTAAATAATTGAGTGTTTCCTATGTACAAGAATATTTTCTTACATGACCCCAGGTAAATTACCATGCTGTGAAATTATAGTGAGTAAAATACTGTTGTTTAATCCACAATTCACCTTTTAAATTTTGCCAGTTTTCCTGGCAAATATACTGGATCCATTGCATTTAATTGCCATCTCCAGTTAGCTCTGGGATATCATGAAGCTGCTTTTAAAAATGCAATATTTTAAAAGACAATATGGAGCAGCTACCCCAGCAAGCCTGCCACCAAGAGCTGTTACGTGACCGCTGTGTCACTGCTCACCAAACTCTGTTGTGCTTCTGCTTTTCTGGTAACTAACTTGCATCTTACAGATTACCAACAGGAAGCATTTCAAATGCAAATGTTCATCTGAAAATAAATCCCTAGAGATCTCTGAGTATCTAAAGAGGTAAACACGCAAGCAGTCTAAAGTTGCTTTTAGGTTGAATATGCACATTTATTTATAAACATGGCTGTAACCATAAATGATTTTCTGCAAACTTCATGGCTATATGGTGATTACTTCACAGAATTTTCTTATCTACATGTTTGTTTGGAATTTCTGAGATGATGAGTGAGTAGGTGCATTCACTGAAATAATTATTTTAGCATATTAAATAAAATACCAAATAGTGTGAGATACTTTCAAATTGTAAGATACTTGTGTATGTGGTTTCTTGAGATATAGAAAGTAGACTTGTCAGCTGAGCAACAAATCATGGGTACAGTTGGTATTCTTTTTTGTTTGTTTGTTTAGAGACAAGGTCTCACTCTGTTACACGGGCTAGAGTTCAGTGGCACTACCATAGCTCACTGCAGCCTCAAATTCCTGGGCCCAAGCAATCCTCCTGCCTCAGCCTCCCATGTGGCTAATTTTTTAATTTTAATATTTTACAGATGAGGTCTGGCTGTATTGCCCAGGCTGGCCTCAAGTGACCCTCCTACAGGCATGAGCCACTGCACTCAGCCTGGCATTCTTTTAGTAGTGCTGTAAGGAGAAAACTTGGTCTGCTTTACCAAGCCACGCTGGATTTGCAGTTAGGAATCAGAGTACTAATCCTTTTCCTGCCATTTCCTAGCCCTGTGACCTCATTTGCCTTATCTGTGAAATAAAAGGACACGGGCATATGATCTCTGAGCTTCTTTCAGCACTACAGTTCTGTGAAAAAGTTGGACATCTGCTTATGGCCACAATAAAAGTAGAGGAAAAAACTCATTAATTTAAAAAGCTGTCACCATACCCAAGCCTTATATGCAGTTGATATCCATTTACTCATTAGTGAAAACCCATTAGAAATACAATCCCCAGAGGCTGGGCGGGGTGGCTCACGCCTGTAATCCAAGCACTCTGGGAGGCTGAAGCTGGTGGATTGCTTGAGGCCAAGAGTTCAAGACCAGCCTGGCCAACATGGCGAAACCCACCCCCCACCATCTCTACTAAAAAACAAAAATAAAAATTAGCCAAGTGTGGTGGTGTGTGCCTGTAATCCCAGCTACTTGGGAGGCTGAGGCATGAGAATAGCTTGAACCCGGGAGGAGGAGGTTGCAGTGATCCAAGATCGTGCCACTGTACTCCAACCTGAGCAACAGACTGAGACTCTGTCTCCAAAAAAAAAAAAGGGAACAATTCCCAGTTTGAAATTGAAACTGATTTTGCTTACCATATGACTGGGACCTCTGTGTTCAGGACTTTTTCCAGTCTCATACCTTCCTTCTAACTCCATTCTACCTTTGTATTTCTTGTCATTAAAAGAAGAAGAAGAATAGCTCTTGGCATTCCCAGTAGTTTGCCCTGTCATCATTTCCATCTTATTGCTTAGGCCAAGAAAACATCCTTCAGTTAATCATTTGTGCATCATTTGTGTGAATAAGCATCATTCTGAAACTTGTCTCAAAAGTCTCCCCTGTTTATCTGCAGGTCTCTTCTAATACTCCAAGCAGTTCTTTTCCAATTATGCAGTAATTTACCAATAGTTACACTGTTTCCTTTCATAGTTCTTACTACGTCTGTGTGCTTACACTTATCTGACCAGCAAACCTAAGTATACTCTATATCTCACGAGTCTCGTGTCGAAATAAAGAAAAACTCGGAAGTGAGAAAGTGGAAAAGCCAAATCTTTTTTCATGTTTTTTGTATTTTACTAAGCAGATTTGTGACTGAAAGGAAAACATTTTAAGCATTTTATCCTTCCTCGTTTTAAATAACTATTGTGGGTTTTTTTTTTTTTCAGAAAATTATTTAAATACACTGGCTCTAGTTAAAATAACTTGGTTTTGATTCATATATTAATAAAGTAAATATTTTGAACTTTCCCATGAATAAGTACAATTTAGTTAGTCAAGACTTTATTATTTTATGAATTATATAAAAATATTGTTCTCTTTCATTCATGAAGGGAAGGAGAATCTGGTCATCTAGTTGGCCAGTGCATATAATCCACTCAGCTGAGGTAGATATCTGAGTGTTCATGTCAGGCAAATGTGCTCCAGGAGGCTGGGATAAAGCCACGGATGTGGTCTCCATGTCGCTCAGCACTTGAGATGTCGGGACGCGCTGCCAACACCTGGGAATAACAGAGAATGCAAATAACTCCCAGATTATCACAGTATATAAACCACTCCCTGGGAGTAAATCAGCAACCTTGTTCATGTGCCTTCACCCTTTTCAGGCTCCTGGGTGACTTTTAATGATCACTTCTGTAGCGCATTACGGGATACTCTAGCGACAACTTAAAGGCCTTAATGTGACTATCACAACTGCCTAGTAAGTTTTCAGTCTTGGAGGATTATATCTTAGAGAGTCTGTTTAAAAGCCAGTTACTCAAATACCTACAAGGCCCAGGTGGTAGCACATGAGTGAAACTTGCACTGGGTACCATCGTGAAAGGAAAAATGTGGCCTCCTTAAAGAGGGCAGCTGTTTCTCTGCTCCAGTGAATGGTATCAGGTCAGAATGTGGGCTCAGAGTTATCACTTCTACTTGCCTTTAAGAAGAAGCTGGAAATTCAGATTTTTTTATTGGTAAAATCTCCTGAATCTTAAATATTGGCAAATTTACTTCAAATTAAAAAAGAGTGTGCCAGCTAAATATGTCTGTGGGTCATCAGTTTGTGAATTCTGAAGGAGAATCCAAAAATATATTAATGTGCTTCAACAGGTAAATTTTCTGTTGACTTTAGTTGGTTATGAGCCACAAGGCCTGGGGTTCTGGCTCTAAATTTCTACGTAGGAATAGCCCTGTGTTTCCTGTGGACTTGCTATCTCCTATCCTACCATTTCTCTATCATGGCAAAGATGTCCATGGACTTCAAAAGTTCTACTGAGAGTTTCAAGGAAATCTCAGACCTCTCATCATTTGTGTTTCTTTCCTGGTAAAATGGAGATTTCTGGGGTCCAGGCCTTCAGGATAGAGGACACACCTGTATACCACACATTGTTTTCCTTTGTAACTGATGGATTAGTCAGTGTAGGCTAGACTGTGCCACATAACAAACTCACTTGGAATGTTCAGTGACTAGACACACAGAGACTTTATCCCTTGCTCTCACTCTATGTCTAACAGTGTGTGTCAACAGCGTTGGCTGCTCAATGACCTACACTAACAAATGGCTTATTTCTTTGTGATGCTGCCACCCTCAAAATATGGCTTCTGGGGACTTCATAGCTTAGGAAGAGAGCAGTAGCAGGGCACATCAGTTTTGTTCAGAAGTGATGCATATTACTCATGCTTATGGCCCTTTGATCAGAGCTAGTCACGTAGTTCCAAATGAACTGCAAGAGAGGCTGGGAAACGCAAGGTCACACATAAGATATATATCTCACAGGAGATATGTGCTCCTTCCGTGATGTTTTCCTGACCATCAGACTCAGACTTGGGGCTCCCGTTAATAAGCAACTATAGATGGTTTTAGCCACAGTCTTTCCTAGATGCCAAGATCAGTCTCTGCGGGTATGATCTGAAAGTTATCAGAAGAATCTTCTAGCTTAAGTCTTGTGAACACAGGTTGGAGCTTGGGAACACCAGCATTTTAGAATCCAAAAGATTAAGGGGCCTCCTCATCCAGAGCTGCTGTTCCTCTTTCCCTGACAAGTCATGATCACAGCCTGAGAGAAAGGAGACAGAAAAATCTTACTGAAGGCCTTGACCAGAACATGACTTCCCCCAATAATTCTGAAGTTAGAGCTCAACCAAGAAATTGTAGAGAAGGATGAGGGAGGGCCTTCTGGTTAACTCCTGCCCTGAATGGTTCTATTCCTCAGTTTCACATTGGTTGATCAGAAGTGTAAGTTTCCACGGTGTATGAGGGCTATGTAGAAAAGTTTGCATTTTGGGGGTTTTGTGAATCTTTGTTTTCCTGGAAAAATGTTCACTTTTATTTCTTAATTATGTTTTAATTGACAGATAAAATTGTATATATTTATCATGTGTAACAGGATGTTTTGAGTTATATATAAATGCTGTGGAAGGACTAAATCTAGCTAATTAACATAGGTATTATCGTTTTTGTGGTAAGAACATATAACTTTTATTCTTTAGCATTTTTTAAGAATACAATCTATTGTTATTAACTATAGTCACCGTGTTGTACAATAGATGTTTAACTTATTCTTTCTATCCAACTGAAATTTTGTATTCTTTGACCGCCCCTCTAGTGCCTGTTCCCCAGCCACCCAAGTCCCTGGTAACCACCATTCTATGCTCTGCTGCAATGAGATCAGCTTTTTTGGATCTGCATATAAGAAGTGAGATCATGCAGTATTTGTTTTTTCTGCGCCTGGCTTATTTTGCTTAGCATTACATCCTTCAGATTCAGCTATATTTTGAGGTGGTAGCTTCACAAAGATGCGGACCATTTGTTAGCCTGGGTCGCTGAGTAGGCAACCGTGCTGACATACAGTGTTAGACAGGTTCATTCTACTGCAAATGACAGGATTTCCTTCTTGTATGGCTGAATAGTATTCCATTGTGTATATATACCACATTTTATTTATTCATTCAACTGTCGATGGTCACTTAGGTTGATTCCATATCTTGGGTATAGTGAATGATACTGCAATAAATACGAGACTGCAGGTATCTCTTCGACATACTAATTTTATTTCCTTTGGATATATACTTGGTAGTGAGATTGCTGGATTATATGGTACTTTTATTTTTTGAGGAACCTCAAAAAATGTACATGTTTTCAATTCATATTGAAATTCGTTTAATATATGAAACAATTCCTATTGTTTTCCGTAATGGCTGCATTAATGTACACTTCCACAGATGGTGTGCAAGGGTTTCCTTTTCTCTACAGCCTTGCCAACACTCGTCGTCTTTCATCTTTTTTATAATAGCCATTCAAATAAATGTGAGGTGACATCTCATTGTGTGGTTTTAATTTGCATTTTCTTGATGATTAGTGATTGTTGAGCATTTCTTCATGTAGCTATTAGAATGTTTGCACTTTGAAATAGTTTCAGCCAATCTGAGCAAAGTTCTCTAATGTACACTGTCACAGATTTATAGGCTTGGGGATTAATCTTGATGGGGGACAGATAATAGAATGACTACAACTCTTATGTACATCTTTTAGTTATAAACGACTGAGAACCCAATTCAAACCAGCTCAAGCAAGAAGAGAAATTGATTGGCTCTAGCAATTAAAAGTCCAGGGGAAGGACTGGCTCCAGTTACAATTGGATTCAGCACTCAAACACTGCATTGGCACTCACGCTTTTTCTTTCACTATTCTGTTGTTCTCCATGCTGGCTTTATGTTGAGCCACTACAGGTTGACCCTAGCTTTAGAAATTCTCAGGTTCATTCAAGTTTAGCAAAAGAAGTATTAGAATTCTTTCTTGCATCCTCAAAAATCCTGAGATTCATTCTAATTGGACCAATTTAGGTCACATGCCCGGCCCTGAAGCAATGGCCATGGATTGTGATGTGGTGATTGGTTTCATAGATCAAACTAAAAAGTAGAGGTTGTTGCCAGACCCACAGACAAAAAAAGAAAAGAAAAGGAAAAAAAGGTAGTAGGGGATCAACACATATCCACTAAAGCTCTAAAGGGGAAAATAGATAATTACCTCAGTATTTCAATTATTTAACCTTAATATGTTTTTATTTCTACCCACTATTATCATCTTTTCTTGTACCTGCTGGCTTGGGATACTATCTTCAGAATCCTCTAGTAGTTAAAACTCTGCTAAAGCAATTTAACTCTTAAGGTATATTTTAATCTGCAATTGTAGGTCAATACAGAAATACTTTTTACTGAAGCCACTAATTTATTTTTAACATGGTGCTATTTGTACATCTGGAAGCCTGCAGATAGCTGGAAACAGTTTGCATGTCCTTGAAAGGAAAAATGGTTATAATCTCTGGATTTCTATTTGGATTTATGTAAGTCAAAGAGGTTGAGACAGAAATGATTATTTTCCAAATATCTTCCCCCATACTTTATTCCTTTTCTTTGGTTTATTTTACAGGTGTATCTCTGTAGATAGATGTGTTCTGCTTGAAAATGTTTGCAGTTTCCCTGTTTTTTCTTTTTTTTTTTTTTTTTTGGAAATGTTACTTTGTTAGGAAAATACACCCTACTAATTGTGTTACAAATATCTAGTTTTATCTTAGTTATAAACTTTATATTTTAATATTTTTAAGTTAAGTTTAAAAAGAAGAACTAAACCAGATGTTGAGATATTTAGATCCTCATACTGGTGAAAAATTAAATTTTGCTTATTGTACCTCTGTATCTGTAGCCGATAATGGAAGGCATTTGCTTGAGAGGGACCCAAATGATCACATGGAATATACAGAGTAACATTGGCCAGATGAGGATGGGAGATGGGACTTGTGTTATTTGAACTTGGAAACATAGTATTTTCCAAAGTATATTCTTAGAGAACTAATCTGCAACGATTACTTGGTCAGACAGATTGGGGGAAATATGACGCTTTACTTTTCTCTTGAAAATTAAAAATACACATTGTCATTAAGTTTTCTGGCAAGTTCTGTAATTTTAAAAAAGTGCTTAACACTAGCATCACATTTACCAAACTTATTTTGACCACAGTTTTTTCCCAACTTATTTTGACCAGTTTTTTGTTTGTTAGCATGAGCAGCTATTAACAACCCCTGGAATCAAAGGGCAAACTTTGAGAAATGTGTTCTTCTCAGTATTTAAAAAGGAGCCCATCATGGATCTTGGTAAACACCCCTTTAACAAAATTTAAACTCTTTTTAGTTTAATCAAAAGGAAAGGGAGCTTTTCACTGTACAAATATTGATAGAAAGCACTGTATATATTCACTCAGATTTCTCAGGTAAGAGGAAGGGTATGTTTCCTGGAAATGACAGCGTGAACACTTGCCAAACCCTCATATAAATCAGTGTTCACTATTGTAAATCATAAATACATTAGCCACCAAGAGAATTTGTTTTATTCTCAAATTTGCAATTTGAGAATAAAAGCAATTTTATTGCTTGAATGCAATGAAAAGCATTCTTAAAGTAACTCCTTTAGTAATATACTTGTGCAAAGTAAAATAATCTTTAAAATTAACCAGTTCTAATATGTAATTTTCAAAGTTAATTTCTGAAAAGCAGAATATAAAAAGAAAAACTTCAGTGACATGCATTGTAATCTGTCTAGGGTTTATTCACTCTGATAGGAACTACTGGTTAATTTAGCTAAGGTCTCAGAAAAGCTGAGTCTGAAAATATTTCCTTATAAATTGGTTTATTTGGTTTGTTCATACTTAGTTATTTTGATATAACTTTAAATTATATTATCTGTACTATGGTTTTATATGCTTTTAGTTTAAAATAAGTATGTCGCATGAATGCATGAGAAACCACACTTATTTTATATTTGAATGTGAAAAGCAGTTCTGCTGAAGAAATTCACTGCCAACTTACTGAAATTGATGGAGTGCATGTTTTTAGTCAGCAAATTATCAAAGTGACATGCAAAGCCTGAGAAAGATGTAGCCCCAGGGGGAAACTTCATCCGAGGACCCTGTAAATGCAAGTAAATCAATTTTTAGCTACAGAAAAATTCAAATTATAAAGACATCTTATCCACATTACCTTATTACAAAATAGAACCAATAATATTCGTATTACCAATAAATTGAAAAGTGCCAGAATGAAAACCACAAGGGTACTTTTCAAAACAATATTATTAAATAACAAAGAAGGTTAATTGCAGAAAATTTGGAACACTGTAAGGCACATAAAGAAATACCCTACCATCCGAACACCAAAATAACTGCAATGTGTTGGCATAGTTCATTCCAGTCTCACTCATTTTATATTTCACTAAGCCATAAACTATGGTGTTTTCCCATGTCGTTTTAAACCAAATGAACATCATTTTTTAATAAGCAGCATAATACGACTTCACATGCCAAAATAAAATAGTATTTTTCTTAATGAAAATATAATGAAAATAAACTTTTGTTTCTATTGTTTTGCTTTTTCCCCTGAGAATAAAAGCAAGTTCATTGTAAGAAGGGCTGGCATCAGCTTTTTATAGGAGTACGTGCACAGATTTCAAATTACTATGTTCTGTTGGGAATATTTCATAGGAAAATCAGCCAAGGTTTTTCTCTAATTTCCTTTCCTTGGTTCTCTAATCAAGGCATAGAAGGAAGACAGCCTGGGATGGGAGAGGCCAAGAACTCTTATAAGTAGTTGTTCGGAAGAAGAGTAGAGGAAAATTCAGCCAGATAAACAATTCTATTGAAGAAGCCTTATCTGCTAGGTAAATCTGAAATGTGTTAAAGTGATTTTACCTAAGCCATACTCCTACCCTTTAATTCCTTAGGCCTCATCAAGCAACCCTCTTGTGAGCCTCCCCCTTCTGAATCTCCTTCCCTATTTTCCTGATACTCTCCCCACCATACACCCTTATTCCTCTCCTGCCCTTAGGGAACTCTGGCACTTGAAATAGTGTAGTCAAACTGTAATCATGCCTTCATAACATTGTATTGACAGGCATCTGTGACAATTTCACTCTCCCACCTGATTCTTAATGTTTAAAAATTTTTGGAATATCCGCTCATGTTTCTCTTGAATCTCAACCAATCCAAAAGGTTCAGCTCAGTATGATTTTGTGTGTGACATTTCCAATAATTACAAACCTTAGACCTTGGTCCAGCATGAGGGGATGATTAACAAGTACCCTTTTTCTGCAGGTGCTTTTGGCAATACTACTCTTACCACTAATCTCTGAGCATAATTGACTAAAAAAAAAAAATCATGTGCTATTTCATAAAATTCCAAGCATGTGCAGGCACCAGGTAGTACCCACCAACTTTGGGCCAATCCTGCATACTTGGCATGTCGTAATGATTTTTTTTTTTACCCCAGGAAGCCATGCTGAATTCTGGTGATAAAACACAGTGAGAGAAACATCAGACCTTAATCATTTTCATTAAAAAACATAATTCCAAGAACAACTCTGAAATAATCTAGAGTTTGGAATATATTCCAGAGACACACATTCTTTCTCTTTCTTCCTGTCATCTTATAAGATAGGGTTATATTTAGCTGGCTTTCTTCATAAACATCTATTTTACCTGAATTTGAAGATTAAATTTCTTAATATTTATATGAAGAATGTAGACAAGCACTAATGGTGTTTTGCTCAGTCTGAGGAGAAGAAAGTTAACACACCATGAAAGCATAGGAATGTTTTAGAAGATTTTTAGCTCTGGCAATTGGGAATCTCCTGGTTTAAATTTCTATCATTTCAGCCTCAGGGCAATCCAAATCATACAGAGCTTGGACTTCATTGCATCAATTCTAATAGTTTTTGTTTTTTTTTCCCACAAAAACCCCCATACTTTCATTGTATTGAGGTGTGGCTTCAGCCTTCAAGGGTCCATTCTCAGTATGCTTGAAATCTGAAGATGAAATGAATTTCATAACTGGAAAATCCAGTTATCAGGCGTGAGCAAATGGCTGCATTTGTTTCAGATTCTTTTGCTAGTCACTTCATTTTCTTCTAATTTAACAAGGTCATATATGAAATTAGACTCAGCTGTTATTTATTTTATTACTGAGCTCCAAGGTATAAATGTTCCTCTCCTATCTAGAAGTTTGCATTTGACTTTCTTTCTCTTTATATGTACGTACCTGCATCATGTTTTGCACCCTCCATAGATATAAGCTCAAAGTTAATTTTACCACCTCTTTTACTCATCTAGAAAAGAAAGGTAGCCATTCTCTCCCAGTGAACAATCAAATTCTGCTGCCTTGAGGAACAAGTGATCAGAGCATTTTGTTTTAATAGAAAAGCTGTTTTTGTTTTGTTATATTTTTTTCTTGCAAGGTTTGCTTTCAAAGCTCTTAAATAAGGATCCACTTTCTTATTTTGTGCTTGTGATTTGGACTCTGCCTCTGAAATGCATTTGAAGCTGTCTGATAACACAAGGCACATGTATTATAACATCATTAAAATAGAAAGTTAAAAGTTGTGGGTGAGGGAAGGCAAACATTTACCAGCAGAATGAATGAATACCATGAATGAATGAATACCATGAATGAATGAATACCATGCATAAATGAATACCATGGATGAATGAATACCATCTCTAGTGAGGACCTAGGGCTAAGCCAGAGATCTTACTGGGAGCCCGGGGCAATGAAGGCAGAAAGGAGAAATGATGGATTACTTGGTTCTGGTTGGAGTGGAGCTGGAGTAGGGAAACCTACTGGATCATCAGGAGAGGCAACTTTTCTATAGCACTGATTTATGAAAGGCATTTGTAATATGTGTTTTTAAAGATAGGGTAGACTTTGAAATGATTTTAATGATTTTTAAAACATTTCATGGAAGCATATCATGCCCTGAGAAAAGAGCACATAAGAATAGGGCTGCATAAATTTTCACAGACTGGGCACATCCATGTAACCAGCACCCAGAGCAAAAACTGGAACGTCTAAGCCTCTCAACAGTTCCCCGTGTCTCCTTCCAGCCACAACTCCCTCCTCCCCAAAGGTACCATTATTGTTGACTTCTTAGAACATGAATTGGCTTAAGCTTTTTTACTTTATATATTTTAAAATACAGTTCAATCATTTACTCTATCTTTACTTTTAAAATAATAATTTTGTTCACTTACGGTTTCATCCATCTATTCATTCAACTTATTGATTCACACAAAAATTCTTAAGCACCTGCCATACAAGTAACAACCATGATGTTTAGAATATTTTAAACCTTTCAATTGTTTCCCATTTTTTTAATTTGTATGCGCTAAAATATACTTCTTTCTTTTTCTGTGAATGATTACATGAATTTTGACACATGTAGATTAATGTAACCACCACCTTACAAGGGATTCAGAACAATCTCATCACCCCCCAAAAGCACCTGTTAATACCCTCTGTAGTCCTACATTCTTTGCAGATCCCTAAGTTCTAGCAACTGCTGATGGAGCTTTATATTTTGAGTTTCAAGGCAGTAATGAGGATACATTTTTCATTCTTCATTTCTCAGCTGCAAACATTCCATTTCACCTTCCTCTATCTCTGCATCTCCATCATGCTAAAGTCATTTCATTTTCTGACTGCAAAAGGGCAGAGTTTTTCTATCCATATTAAGAAAGATATTTTTCTGGTCAAAAATTGCAGTGTTCACCAGACTGACTAACTTTGTTTTCTGCACAAAATGGTTTTTTTTTTTTTTTTTTTTTTCTTCCCAGAGGTTGAGTCACTTATGCTGCTGAGCACAGGAATTTTGACCTTTGGGTGAGGCTCACTCTGAATCTTCCACTGTGAATAAAACAGATCCCAAGATAGAGTGGAAAAGAAATACCCAGAGCTGAATTAAGAACAGCTGGCAGATGGTCTCAGAAATGCAAAAATACTCTTTTGAGTTTCTCAAAATTCTAGTTCTCTAAGAAAATATTTATTTTTTCCCAATTAATCCACACTCAATAATTTTCCCAAGTTATCTTTTGATTGGGAAGTTCTGTACTACTTTGTAGTAACACTGATAACAGTGAAGTAGGTGGTGCTTTGGAAGGAAATCAATCAACTTACATTGTTTTATGCGTAACGGCAGTTGGAAAACAGTTCCTATGATTTCAGCGGTGTTCTGCCTTCTCCGTGTGAAGGGAAACACGTAATACACTTGCCTGTGTAAGAAAGGTGAGTCTGAATTGCAAAACGCGCTTTGTTCATAACTTCCTTAGTCTTTTGTTTAGTATGTCATATTACGAATGCAAAATATTTTCCGTAGAGAAAAGCATGAAAATACAATCAAGCAAAAGAACATCGAAAACACCCTACTCCTTTGTTTCAGAAGCAATCACTCTTTTTTTTTTTTTAACTTTTTATAATGGAAAATTTCAAATGTAAACCAAAGCAGAGAAAATAGTACAGTGCAGTCAACGCACCTATTGCCAGCTCTACCAATTATCGACTCACATCTACTCATAGTTCATCTCTACCCCAACCCCACCCTGCGCTGATTATTTTCAAACAAATCTGAGACATCATATGATTTTATTCATAATCCCAGTGCATATGTACCTCTAAAAGATAATATTTTTAAAAACATAACTATAATGCCATCATCACAGCTAAAAAACATTAACTCCTGTTTATCATTAAATATTCTGCCAGTACAAGCTTCCCTAATTAACCCTTTTTGGTCATAAAATATTCTTCCAGCACAAGCTTCTCTAATTAACCCTTTTTGGCCATATGTGGATATAAATAGTTGGAAAAACCACTATTTGTAACATCTTGGTATACATCCTTTTCAACTCGTGTATTTCTTCTCCGTGTGTGCATACGTATTTATGTGGACATGTGTTCCCCTCTAGATTTCCTGCCATAGGTAAACACGTGTACTCATATTCATAAATTGGCTTATATCTGCAATACTTTTCTGTAACATCTTTTCATAAGAGTACATGTGCTTCCCTCATTGTTTTTTCCCGTGACTATTTAGAATCTCATAGGAGGGATTACTATTATTCATTTTATCATTTCTTTTTCACTGTTGATTATGAACCATCCTTCACTGAAAGTGAATAACATTTAAATTATCACTGAATATAAGTTCAGTTACCTTTAGATATTAGCAAAGGTAATATATTGGCGAGTGAAGCAATGAGAAACATAGAATCTGTCTCTGATGACTATTTTTGGGCAAGTGAGTTTTACTTTCAGTTAATATGCTTGAGCCACATGCTCCTATAACTTTGTATGTTTTTGCAGTTTGTCTGACACCAAGTTACACTGCTAGGAAACTGGCCACTGTTCATATTAATCTGGAAAGTCTGAGTTGCCATGATAAGTTGGGTGCACGATCACAGGTAAATAGACACGATATTTGAGTCACAGTGTTTTCAGACCCTGATGAGTTCTGATGATTCAGGACCACTTGGCCTTGTTTACATTTGTGATATTATGCATGGGTAAGACGTGTACTTTGGAGTCAGATAAACAAAGCATGAATCCTGCCTCCAGCATTTATTGCTGGGTGACTTAGAACATATTAACATCTTTAAGCTTGAAATGTCTTCACCTGCTTAAGGAAGATAATAATAGTGCCTACTCATGAGGTGGTTGTGAGGATTGAATGTGGTAATTATGCAGTTATGGGGCCTTGCACAGTGCCTGGCAAGAGCTCAGTAAATGGTAGCAGCTTTCAGTTGTAGTTAAAAGACCAAACTAAATGCCATATGCCAAAGACTATGCACAGAGAGATTCCATTTATGTACAATACAACAAGAAAATGAATCCAAGCCATGAGAAGTCAGAATGGAAGTTATCTTCAAGAGGGCAGTGGCTAGAAGGAGGAACATGGGGCTCCTAGGACGCTGATAATATTATTTTCCTGAATGTGTGCTGGTTACTTAGTTGTATGCAGTTTCAGAAAATCCGTTGAGCTGTGACTTCATTACTTAAGACTATGCATCTTTATGTGCTTTATGTTTCAGTGAAAAGCTAAAACTGAAAAAATATAAAACAAACAGTACAACATTAATCTTATTTGTGGTAATGAGGCACCTGGCATATAGTAACATAGAAGATAGACAGATAAACAGATAGATATAGCAATATGGGTAATACTAATTGTTAGCAATTTGAACTGTTTTTTAAAATTAAATTTTAGGAAAATTGAGTTGAAAATAATATTGATTCAAGTCAAACACTACGTATATTTTGAATTGGTCTTGCCAAACTCTTCTCGCTCATATTTTCAAGATAACATTCCATATTTAAGTTGGAAGCAGATACTTGCTTTGCTTTCTCTGGTTTTCTCTTGGGAGAAAATATTAGGGGTGCAACTGTGGCATCACCAGCCTCATCTTGCCTGTCTAGAGCAGAGCAGAGCTGCTGCTTTGAAATGAGTTATTGGGAGCCTCAGAAACCCTGAAGAGGTTTGGCCATACCCAGTAGCAAGCTCTGCTTATCAAATTGTCCCAAAGAGTAATTCTTTTCTCATAATACCTCCAAGAGGCAACAATCAATTCATGACCTTTCTTTGGGTAGTGACATTTCAAGTGCTCAGAAGAACATCTGAAGTTTGAGAAAATAGACCCGAGAAATAGGTATTTAATTTACTTCTTCTCCAACAATCAACACTCATTTTGTCGAGCAGGATGAAGTGAGCTAGGCACAGCATTTCATATGGTGAAGCTTGCTGTTTGGTGCAGCTTTAACTGCCAAACTGAGGGGAGCCCTCAGGATGTGTTTGTGGAATTTCCTTTGTGGAAAAATTTCAGTTCTCACTGTTGTTAGTCCTTTTTTCTCACAATCATAAATGTGTACTTCAAAAGCCTAAGAGGTAAAATATTTGATAATTCTCCTTTTGAAATGCAATGCATAGAGTATAGTCAGATTTCATAAATTCACCTAGTGTAGAGATTTTAATAATTAAAAACTAGTTTAAGCAGATGGGTCATAATCGGTATTTCCTAATGTGAATACGGATATGGAAAATATAATTATAAGGATGTTAGACCCTCTCTTTTGCTGTCACAGCACACAGCTGGAAATTGCTTATTATTAGCTTGCAAATCCTACAGGAAAACACAGAATTATTTTTAGTACTCAGCAAATTTATGGTGGTAATTATGAGTACTCGCATCACTTCCGGAATGTAAGAGTCCTATATCTTTAGTCTCCATGTTGAGAAGATACTTTTTATCACTTGTACGCCCTGCATATTGATTTCTGTGGTCACTGGGAATCAAAAGTACTTTTCTGGTAATGCAATGGATGACAATAGTCATTTTGCAATGTAAATGGTTTGGAAGGCTCTGCGGCCATGGGTTTCTTAAATCTTGAAAATAGATAAAGTAAAAAAAGAATTGCCTTATTTTCCCATCACCAAATTTGCCAATCTACCTGCATCTGAAGTCACACCTTCTGCTTCCTTCCCGTGACAATTTGGAGTCATTCTCCTGGCTCTATTAAGAGCCAAATCCTTCCCTGGTGTCCAGGATCCTATCTGCCATTAGCATTACTTAAGAACCCCACTCCCACTCCCACACTCCATCTCCCTGGGATCATCTGTGTGCCCGCATTAGTCTACATGCTGTAACTGTGGCCTCATTTACTGCAAAAGTCCTCAGGGAATTAGCTATGTTAATGGTCTCCACTTGCTCTCCTCCCCTTCTCTCTTCAGTCTAGTCCACTGGGTTTCCAAACCCATAAGTCTTCTTTATAAGTGACACCTCCATCTACTATTTCCTCGGGCTGAGAACACTGGAGTCATTATATGCACAATCTTATAAGTTTTCTTATAAACTCAATCTCCAAAATGTAGTGGCCAGTGGAAAACTTCCTCTTTACCCTCTGAAGGTTTGCTGAAAATCAACTGACAAAAGGCAGATTAATAGGTGAAAAGGCATTCACATTGGTTAACATTCCTGGGGAGAACCAGAGTGATTACCCCATCACACCATGTTGAACAAATGGTTATGGCTCTTCTTCTTAGGGGGAAGGGGAAGGAGAATTTTAGATGATTTGGGGGATTAGTAAATGATTTTTAGGGGAATTCAGTAAACTTGAAGAATACACAATGGCATAAGATAAAGTCTGTGGGGCCTGCACAACAGACAATTGTTGGGCCTGCGGAACAGACAAAGTTTGTGCAGGTGTGTTGACAGACTTCCATTTTTCTTCCTGCAACATGAGTTCAGTCAATACAAACTCGGGGAAGGGACCAGACATGACTGTTTTCTTCTTTGGCAGGTCTGGACTTTAGGCAGGTAAAGGAACTTCAGAGAACAATCCATCCTGTGCTTTGGGAGAGACAGAGGATTGAGAGAGATGGGGAAGGGGGATGTTAGAGAGACCTTGAGGCTTCTTCTTCAGTTCGGAAGGTGGAAACACCGTATTATAAGATACTGGTTTCTAAGACCTGACAAGAATATATTTGTAATCCAACCACTTTTGACTGTCTCTGTTGATGGGTTCCCAACTCCATCATCAGTACACAGACGTCTACTGGTTGTCACCCAAGCCCTCCTTCTTGCTAAATCTAATGACTGTCAATTATTTGGTCTTTTTAAATTTGACCTCTCTTGTTGAAACTTTTTTTTCTCTCTGTGCCTCTGTGACCTCCAGTTATTTCAATATGGAGAACTTAACAAAAAGAATGTTAGCTGGGTAACTGAAAGGGATATGTAGAATTATATATCCTTATATGATGAATGCATTAACCAGGTAACTGAAAGGTGTGAAAAGAGGTCTCTAAGGTGTTATGGAGGCAGTAACTGCAGGAAAGAGCCACCAGCTTGAGGGAAGAAATCTAAATGACTTAAATGTAGATTTACAGAGGAGCGCCCCTGAGGAGCTGAAACTCTGGCCTCTGAGGAGGGAGCTTGTGTATTTGAGGTCACAGGAGGGGCCTGTGGGGCTGAGATCTGGTCCTTGAAGAAGGGTGTGCTGGCTGTTGCCGGCTCTGCACAACAGAGCTGGGGACTATGGAATTTGTTATGTGAGTATTGGGAAAACAGCAAAATGAAATAAACCACTGGCTGGGCGCAGTGGCTTACACCTGTAATCCCAGCACTTTGGGAGGCCGAGGCAGGTGGATCGCTTGAGCGTAGGAGTTTAAGACCAGCCTGGGCAACATGGGGAAACCCCGTCTCTACTAAAAACACAAAAATTACCCAGGCGTGATGGCGTGGACCTGTAGTCCCAGCTACTCGGGAGGCTGAGGCACGAGAATCCCTTGAACCCGGGAGGCCGAGGTTGCAGTGAGCCCAGATCATGCCACTGCACTCCAGCCTGGGCGACAGAGCCAGACTCGGTCTCAAAAAAAAAAAAAAAGGTTCTGCCATTGCCAGGGTGGAGAAGGGAGACTGGAGGAGGCTCACAGGAGTCTTGCCTGTTCCCTCCAGCACCTCCTAGGGACAGAGTCTAACAGGGAGCCGCTCACCAATCAAGAATGCCAGGTCTTAGCCCCACCACAAAGCAGAGTGCAGAAGGGTGAATATATATTTATTGGATAAATTAACTAGGAATTCACCTAGTGCTTGGTCCATGACTGTATTCAGCTAGACCCTGGGAGGCATGTCATGAGTGCCTGGTGTGCATATACTTTGCCTTCCAAGCTCTTGGCATTTTCCTTGACCTCACAACTAGGAAAAACATCAGTGTGGTTGTATATCTGTAACTGAGAGTGCTTGTTTCTAAAAATGCAGATTATATAAACATACAGATGCTTATATATCCTTGGCAAGAAACGTGCAGTTAGTCACGTGGTGGAAAGATGATTTGGTGGAAAGTCCCTCCGCACGACTCATGTAGTCTACCTGCTAGAATTCTACTTCTTTTTTTTTTTTTTTTTTTTTTTTTTTTTTTTTTATTTTT